>NW_026057577.1:95227628-95483092 GCF_023721935.1 Panthera uncia
AACGATGCCCCCGCCCTCCCCCGTTCTCTGCTGCATTTGCTTCAAAGGAAATGTTACAACAACATTTGACAATAGTATAGGGGAGGTCTTTCAGGAAAAAAAATGACTCATGACGGAAGTATACACAATGCTCTGCTCTTGAGGGGCTGGGAATTAGAAGACGCTTGCTCACCTCCCTCATTATCCTTGTTATCAGCACAGGAGGTTTCCATGGCAACGTTGCATCCGGGCCCTCTCCAGCCGGTCTGGCAGACACACTGCCAGCTGTTCTGACCCAGCGTGCATCTCCCGTTGCCGTTGCACAAATCAGGGCAGCCATCTGGTTGGAGAAATGGAGAGGATGAGAAGGAGGGACGTGAGGCCATGCTGGGGCTGCAGGGGAGCCATGCAAAGGGGGAGCAAGGCCGCAGGGCAGCCACTGGGCCAGCCTCAGAGTGGGGCCCGTGCCTGCCTTCGAAAAAGTCAGGGAAGCAGGCAATGCATGCAGTTGCAAGACAGTGGGGTCCCAGATGCAGGGGATCCCCAATGACACTGACCTGTGTGAAGGGGTCTGAGGCAACCTTCCCAAAGTGGGGAATATTCCAGAAAACTAAACCAGCTCTGAGCTTAAAAGCCTAGGTAGGCTGTTATTTCTAGCCAGTAGCTCAAAAGTGAGGCTACCTCCAAAAAAAATTTTTTTTCCTCCATTTTTTTTTAGAAGTACCTTCTGCAGAAAAGAGAAAATTCCCTATCAACCCAGGATGGAGGCAAAGTGCCCTCCATCATTCAGAATCTCAAGGATACATTTATGTATGATTATTACAAGCTTCTTATGACCAAGAACTGGATGGCTCTGCTGGGCCATTTTCATATTTTTGTAATATTTAGTTTTAAGGGGCACTTTAAAATGTTGGCTGTTTATCACTCAACCTATTTATATCATGATTTAAAAATACTGCTGAATCTGAAGGCTGTGGAAGGAGTGGGTACTCAGTGTCATGAATGGGGAAAAGAGAGCAATGTGTATGTGCATGGGGAATGAGGTGGTGTTCGAGTAATTCCGATTTTGTGGTAATATTTTCTTTCCTCTTCTTTTTTTTCCTGCGGTGGGGAGGAGTACAAAATCAGCAGCCTACCTAATTCCCTAATCGCTCCGGCACCCCAAAACTCTGCACCTACCACTCTTCTGACCTGAGCTTGGGTGCCAGGAGCCCGGGTGAGGGAAGAGGAGGAAGGGTAGCAGGGAGCACTAACAAGGGAGGGGAAAGTCTCCCCCCTTCCCCCCGGCAGAGCCTCTGTCACCCTTTATAGGATGTGGAGAGCAGCACTGAATTGGTAGGATATCACCACACTCCCAAAACCTACTTGCTGGCAAGCTTTCCTGGATATGTTTTCATTTTTCCTTTAACAGCTTTATTGAGCCATAATTTACATACCATAAAATTCACCTGTTTTAAGTGCACAACGCAGTGACTTCTGGTAAATTTACAGAGTTCTGCAACCTAGTTATGTTCTTCTTACTTCATTTAAATATACCCCAAATGACCACTAATTTAATTGTCCCAAGAATGTAACTTCCCTGAATATCTATCTCCAATTCTATCTCCACCTCTGTCACCATATCTATCTCCAGCTCTTTCTATATCTAGTTTTAAACCACACAAAGTGCAGCGGGCGGGGGCGGGGGGAGGTTGGACTGTTGTGAGGGGATGAAGAGCTTTGCAATGAGAGAGGCAATTGATGTGAAACCATTCTGGCCCAAGTCTTCTGAATCAAAAGCATGCATCTCCCCCTACTTCTCTCTCCAGGGTTCCACAGGCCTTAGAATGACATTTTAGCTCTCTTGAGTTTCCCTTGTGAGAATGCCAACAAACCTAATCTGTGCATGTGGCAGTGGTGGGAATTGAAAGGACTCCCCCCAGGAGGAAAGGTCTGGAGTGTCTGAAAATGAGTTGAAATTTGCTTATTTAAGATATCTTACATTTGAAAATTGTTCCCTCCCATCCTTTCCAGATAGTGGTATAGGTTAGGACCTGAGAGAACAGGATAAGGAAAGGAGGAGAAATTCTATTTGGGGGAGTCTCTGTGAGGAAGCTGAGCTGGCTTGAGAGGAGAAACAGGAGACTGTTACCAGAGAACCTGTTTCCTTTTGCTGTGTAGCCCAGCACTAAATCCAGGATGCAAACAAAGCATAAGTGTCTGCATAGCTCAAGAAGACTTGCTGGTATCCACACTTATTTTTACAGATCCCAGACCCAAATTTCCATTCCTTTTCTTACCAAGGAAGTGACCATGGCCCTGCCTGGAGAACCGCTGACATCCCCTTTGTTCATACTGTGGGTGTGTTCTGGGAGTGGAAGCCATCAGTTTCAGAGAATTACCACAAACATTTCACAGGAGCAAAATGAAACTCAGTAGGAAAAGCCCAAGGGACTTCTCAGAGGTTCTCAAGGAAAAGAGTGTATCTCCAACCTCCAGCCACCTCCAGCTTTACAATTTCCACCAGTAGAGTTTTGGTTGAATGGATCACAGGGAATACACTAAATGACAGACCTAGCAACATTTGCTCAGCACGCCATCTATTATATGTGCTTTGTTATTTAGCCACTTTGAGGTCTCATGTTTGACTAAAATCACACCCAAAGTCTCAACAGAAGCCTCATTGTGCAGGAAACCCACGTCGACTACATAAAATTTAAATTTGCAAAGAACACTAGCATGTCAGTCAGAGATAGGCACTCAAAATATCTGTGCTCTTAGATTGAAATGAAGCTTTTTCCCCCTTTCTCTTTTGATTTTTTTTCCTCCCCCCAACCAACCGAAGTGAGATAAACAGACCACAGTAGCAGGTTTTCTCCACATCATATGAGGAAGATGAAAACATGAACAGTGGGAAGCTGGCAAATCTCTGAGAAGTTTCGGGTTAGCTGGGAATTAATGGACAGCACTTTGCTTTTAGCTTGAAGAGGAGGAAAGTAGCCTTGGCAGGTGCGTGGTGTTGCTAGGCAACCCCAAGCTATCCCCAGCACAAGTTCATTTGGCTGATGGCCTTCTGAGGAGGTGATTCGTTGTGTTTGTAAAGTGCAAAGCCAGCTTCTGCTTAAGGAAAAACAAAATGTAGGAAGTAATTAGTCTGGAGGGCAAATGGGCGTCAGGTGGCAACTTTTCTCTGGAGAGGATTTTACAACTAAAGTTGGAATGGACTTATGGGCTCATGCTTGGGGATCCAAAAGATCTCCCATATGGAGTCTTCTGGATTTCAGGCTAGCACTGCTGACTTCCTTCAGTGTCCACCTCTGAGATCACTGATATAGAATGTGGTAAGGCACATTTTTTCATTCTTTGCACAGCTAGGCAGCTGGCTATCTGGAGACTCCAGGTTCTATCATGACCCTAGGCTAGTGGGTCTCCACTGAGGCTCGTTAGTTCCTTTTTCTTCTTTTAGGGGACATTTGGCAAGGTCTGGAGACATTTTTGATTATCACAACTTGGGGAGGATGCTACTGACATCTAGTGCATAGAGGTCAGGAGTACCGCTTGACATTCTAAAATGCACATGACAGTCTGCATAACAATACAGCTTCAAATGTCAATAGTGCCAAGGTTGAGAAACCTTGCCCTGGACCCTCAACTCCATGAAACTGGAGAGTTCCTTGTTTGCTGGCCTCATGTCAGGCACATTGTAGATGCTTGAATGAATGGCCAGTCAGGTTGTGCTGTATCATTTCAGCCTGCCTTATCTATAAACTCTTCTGAGAGTCATGAGAATATGGCGCCCCCTTCTCAAAGATCAAAAGAGAACTTTCAAGGCCATCAGTGATATCTTGGGCTGGTTCTATCAGAATTCCAATGCCTTTGGCAGGGTGGAAATGATATAGTTTCTAAGACTTCTACATACAAAATTTCAACCACTAAAACAACAACAACAACAGCAACAACAACAACAACAACAATCCATCAACACAGTTACCAGGTAGGCAGGCTTTTTGCCTTGACAAAAATAATGCAGAAATTTGGGATTAAAAAAAACAACAACCCAAAACTCACACTTATACTCCGATGACTCCCAAATCTTTACCTCCAGTCCTCTGAGGTCTATACCTGGACTCCAACTCACATCTCAACATCTCCATCTGTTCACTCACAAGTACCTCAAACTCAAGAGAATTTGGCCTCTTTACCCCCACCCCCCAAACTCTGATCCATTGATCAATGAATGGCACCTCCATGTACCCCAATGCCACAACCTTAGAGTCATTCTTAATACCCTCCACAGTCCTCCACCACCTCTGTCATCTCTTATACCTTGTCAACAACCAAGTCCCGCCTGATTTTTATCTTAACAATAAGAAGTCCTATTTGTCCTTCCTCCTAAATATCTCTGGAATCTGCATTTTGTTCCCACCTCCACTGCCTTGCATTAATCCAAGCCTCCTCATCTTTGCTCTGGACTCTTGTGAAAGCCTCCTAACTGGTCTCCCTGCTTCCAGTCTTGCACCACCATCCACTTCTCTATGTTCAGGAAACTACACAAAACAAATCCACAGCTTTCCATTGACCCCAAGGTAGAGGCTGAAGTCTTTCACCTGGCTTACAGACCTTATGTGAACTGGTTCTCATGTCAGCCCATCTCTGTATCACTTTAGGCTTTGGTCAGATCAAAACTGTTCAGTCTTTCTTCATCTGCCTAACTTCAACCATTCTTCAGATCCCCACCCAGAAGTCATCTCTAGGAAGACTTTCCAAAGCTCCCAGTTCCAGGCTAGCTACACCTGTGATAGTGCTTTTATCCTGCCCTATCCTATCCTACCCTACCCTACCCTTACTTACCCTGCCCTACCCTATCCTGCTCTGCCCTAGCCTAGCCTAGCCTACCCTATCCTACCTCACCTTACTTTATCCTATCCTACCCTATCCTATCCTACCATATCCACCACACTGTATCAGAACTGTCTAGCATCTCCTTGATACTTGCATCCATGTAGCAGCCACTCCTTAAGACATTTTACTGTCACTTGCTAGAAAATTATTGCAATAAATGTGTACATAGCCAACTATAATTTGAATGGTGCCTCTAGACTTATGCAGTGTACAACTGAACAGCTTCCCTGGGCACTCCTGTTATGAAGTAAATATGTCAGGGCAGGTGCCATGTCTATCCTGTTTACTCTTGGATTGCTAATACTCAATAAATAGGGAAATGAATGAATGACTTTTAACTGAACTCAGAATCTCCAACATCTTTGGCAGAGTGGAAATGGAATTGTTTCCAAGACTTTACTACACATGGAATTCCAAACACTAAAAAAAACCCCCAAAACCAAACAACAACAACAACAACAACAACAAAAACCTCCAATGACACAGTTACCAGGTAGGCAGGCTTTTTGTCTTAACAAATGTTAGGCATGAGGAAAATAATGTCTAAAGTACAGTAAAAAGGGGAGCATAAATGCACTTGAAGAAAGCTGTAATTACCATAAAAGGCTTTTCTAAAAAAGCATCAAGGAATGTTCTGCCATGTGCAGCAATTTAGAGGTAGAAATAAGTGGCTAATAGTATATAAGGAGTGTAAGGGGTATGTAGTGTATAAGGGGTGTAGAAAGAGAAGAAAGATCTTAACATTCAGCATCAAGCACACCTTAGAAAAGCACACCCTACCCAGATAGAAATGAAGGTGAAAACACAAAACAGGCTGTGTATAAATGAGGACAGATGACAGGAAAGCTTGAAAAGTGATGGATCCCTGCTTGGCTCAAGAGACCATTAGGAGAGCTACTGCATCCTGGAATAAACCCTGGTGGAAAGTCTTCTGAATCAAGGGGAAAACCTTAACCTGGTTGGGGTCAGAAAATTCTGGGATTAAAACCTAGATTCGCCTCTTGCTGTCTGTGTGACCTTGAGCTGGTGTTTCACCTCTTACTCCTGTTGGTAAAACTCTGTATCTTACAAATTAATCTTATTTACTGTCCTTCTCAATATAACCTGCATGAAGGCTGGGACTTTGGTCTCTTTTGTTCACTGAGATATCTTCAGTGTCTAGAAAAACAGTTGGCATATAACAGGCATTTATTAAATGTTTGTTGAATAAATAACTCAACAAAGGTGATGATGATACTTTGTACAGATGCCAGAGGGGTGAAATGAAATTATACAGGTAAAGGTTTTAGCATAGAGCTTGGTATATTGTGAATGTTCAATAGATAGTAGCTCTTGTAGTTCGTGTTGATATGGCTGCTCTTGCAAACATTACAGTTAGTGCTGGGCTTTTCTCTGGGGCAAAGTTATAAGTGCAGGCTATTTCTCTTTGCCTTACCTCCAGGTCAGGATAAAAAACACAAGCCTATCCTGTTTCAGGTTAAAAAAAAAAACAACAAACCTCCGGTATTCTCAGTATATGACTGCATCCAAGAACCCAGCAATGCCAAGTTGGTCTGGGTAAGTGAGAGGAAAACCCACTGAAGCTAAGGGCAATTCTGAGGGGCAGGAGAGTTGAAGGTAGAATAAATGGTGGCTTTTTCTCTTGGACAGGATTGTACTTTGGCATGTTAACTTAATTAGGGACCCCTCTCTTTCAATTGTTTTAGATATCACTGTTTTCTGAGAGCTGGGCATTGTTGGAATTGAGAAGTGGATACACACTGGAAATATGTAATAGAGTCTTCCATTGCATTCCAGAACTCTTTGGAATTGAAAATAGCTGAGGTGTTGGGGACCGTGTATCACCAGGGGTTCAGCAGCCATTTATACTAAACAGCAGTGGCAGACACTCAGAAAATTAATTTGGTGCTTCAAGACACTCTGGGGAAAGCTCAAACTAATTTTAGAAGACTGGCTGCCAAAGAAGCATTCTGGTACCCAGAAAATGGAAGTGCTTGTCCCTCTTGCTCACCTGTGTGAGGACGAGGGAGCTATGTAGGGACTCTGTTTCTAGGTACAAATTGGCATGGAAACTCAGCCATGAACCTGTACTTGAATGGCTGCTTCTGCTTTGTTAGGGAAGACATGGCAAATCCAGAGACAGATGTTTTTCTCTGTTTCAGCAGCCTCTGTATGTCTTAAAGGGTTTGTGTAGGAGAGCATATGGGGGATGCTGGGTAGGGATGGCTGGGAAGGCTAGTGATCCTTTCCATGGTCCACTGCTCATCTTCTGCTCATAAGGCAGAAATCATACCCCTCAGCCTTAGGAGCAACAGAAGCAGCAGAGCCTCCGTGCAAGGGGACATAAATTTGGATCCAGCTGTCTATGTTGCACGTTTCCTGGATGCACCTGGATTCTCACTGATCAGCATCATTTCTGTCTGCCCAGGAAAAGGAAGGCAGCAGGCTTAGCCTTGGCCTCAGAGAAAATGGTAAACTTAAAAACAAATTCCTTCCACATTGGAGAGAAAAGGGGAAAGGAAGATACATTTTTTTTTTAACTGTTTTGATGCTTTAAGCTCCTATTATTACTTTGCTTTTCTGAACCAGCAGAAGATCATGGGGGGTGGGGGGAGGAAACAGTGTTTAGGCAACAGTAACTGGAAATAGCTCTTCTTGGGAGGGGGGAAGCTCCTGTCAATTACTTAGTGAATTCAAGACTGAATCATTGTCACCCAGTAGAACCAGGGTTTCACACAAGACTATGCTTCCCTTGGGGGAGGCTTGTCTTCTTCCTCTGGAACATCCTCTTTATTCCACTTCACCTAACACAGGAGGATGTAGTGGGCTAGTGCTGGGAAAACATCACCATGTTGCTAAGGCAAAAACAACTGATACCATGTTGAAATCTGCTGAAAATGCACCAGGGGTTTCTCCAATTGATTAGATAGGAACAGTGCTTCTCAAAGCGTGGTCCTGGGACCAGCAGCATCAATGTCACCTGGGGACTCATTAGAAATGCACATTCTTGGGTTCCATCCCAGGCCTACTGAATCAGAACCTTGGGGGTGGGGCCTGGAAATCTGCATTTTAACCAGCCCTGGGGAGGGAGGGATTCAGATGTCTGCTCTGTGTGAGAACCACTGCTTTAGGGTTAAGTCCTGAACCTCTAAAAGGGCCTTGAAGGCCCTGCATTTATCTGGCCCTGTCCATTTCTCCCTCTCAGGTCACATCACATCAGGCTCTGCTCCCTGAGCTTCAGCCACACTGCCTGGCTGGGTTCTAGAACACAGCCTGAATCCTCCTCTTGGACTTCTGCAGCTCCCTGTCCCTAAACAACACTCCCTGCACTCTGGTTAGAGCCATTCATCCTGGGCTTAGCCAGTGCTCCTTCAGAAGGCTTTTTGACTTCCAGCCTGGGGGTCCTCCCCACTAGGTGATGTCATGGCACCACCCACTCCCCCTCCTATAGCGCTCCTGCCTTGTCTCACTTCCAATTCATCCTTTGTTTCAAGCAGTGCGTCTCAACCTGGTGTGCATTAGAATTGGCTGAGAGTTCTGAAAAATCTGGATGCTAGACTGCACCCCAATTAAATCAAAATCTCTGAGGATAAGACTCCAGCATCAGTATTTTTATTTTTTTGAGCTCCCCAAGTGATTCCTGTGTGCGGCTGAGAGTGAGAACCAGCAGTTTAATGCCCATCATCCTGGGAGCCTCTAAGCCTCCTGAGTGCAAAGACTCCGACTCTGTTGTGTATGGCTGTTTTCCCAGCGCACACCCCAGTGCCTAGCATTACAGGTATTTGTTGAATGAATGCATAAATAGACCGTATGTGCGGTGTTTCTGCTGTTTCACTGTGCCCTTGATTCAGCAGCCAGGTAAAAGTAAAAGCTCCCCGCAGTCTACATCCCAAGCCCCTGGCTGGATGGCACTTCTCCAAGCAAAAGAAACAGCTAGTTGCAGCACAGGGTCCAAAACCAAGCTGATGACAGTGACTGTCAATAAGTGCGGGAGTGGGTCCGTGCCTTTCAACTTGGAAGAAGCTGATGCCTCCTGACTGAAAGAGACAGAATAGAGCACCCAGCGAGGTAGAAGAGAGCACGTTGGTAGATTAAGAGGGTGACAAGAGTCACACAAAGGCATGGATGACAATAATAAGAAAGTCCAATGGTTTAATTTGGTTCTTGGAGAATAATCAAGTTGTTGTACCTTATGTTGCTTATTCCCACAGCTGTCTGGCAAATAATGAATGTGGTACCTAACCGGTATGGAAATAGGGACAAAGACGCGACTTTGATTTCTTATTTGTTATTTTTAACCGTCCAATTTCTATACCCACTGAGCATCCTTATAGCCACAGGAGGGTCATAAAAATACAAATAACATCTAGGAGGCCTGTGGGCACGGACTCGTTACTTACTGCAGGGCTGACGGCTCTCTTTTAACTAGTGTAAAAGGAGGCCAATGATAAATTGCTGTGTATTTGGTGGTTGTTGCTGTTTGTAGCACAACTTTAGGAAATGTAAGGAAATCTTGAATGCTTGTTTCTTATAGATGGTAAAAGAGCTAGGTTTAGAATCTATCTCAAGACTATGGGTTTTAAATTCTGGATTTTAACATGCTTTTAATATAATAACAATAACAACAGCAGGCCCCCAATGTAGACATTTCTGTGTTCCTGGCCCTCTTTTACGTGCCCGGCAAGCATTAGCTCATTTCAATGTCACACCTTATAGTGTAGGTACTATTATTATCCCTATTTCACAAGTGAGGAAACAGAGGCACAGAGAAGTGAATTAACTTGGCCAAATTTGCAGAGTTGGTTAGTGGTGGAGCCAGGATTTGGCAGCGGGCAGACAGACTCTGTAGCCTCTGTTCTCAACCAGAGTCACTAATGGTCCTTGTTTACCCGAAACTGTTTTAGCACTAAGAGTCCCTAATCCCAGGAAACTTCTTAGTCCCAGGCAACTTGGACAACTGGTCATCATCAAGGACAGGGACTGAGCACTGGGATCTTTTCATTGGAAATGATAGAGGTGGAAGGTAGGGCTGGAGGTGAAGGCCTCCAAGGGCAAGAGGGAAGGCGCCTAAAACATACTGGTGTCTCCTCAGGCCAAAGTCCCAGGTCAGCTCAGTAGTCACAGGGCAGAACTTAGTGTGTGAAAGAAATGGGCTCTGGATCCGGCCTGCCTGGGTTCAAATCCTGGCTCCACCCCTTGGCTGCATGATCTTGGGCAAAAATGATAAATTCTTTATTCCTTACTTTCTTCATCTGTAAAACCAGGACAATAAAAGTACCTTTTCCAGAGGGTTGGCTGGCCTTTAAAAGAGAAAATACATATCACATGCTTAGCATGATGGATAAAGATATGTAAATGCATCTAGTAAAATGCAAGATGTGTAAATTTTAAGTAAATGCACATAGTAAATGTTTCAAAACTGATATTATTGTTGTTGTTTAAAGTAACCTCAAATGATAGCAGAAATGTTTATGTGGCTCAGGGAATTCTTCGATTTTTCGCTTGGCAATGAGGAAAGACTGTACACTATGGTTCAAAACGGGATCGGTACAGTCAGTATAGCAAAGGCCCCAGGAAGATGCCCTCCAAAGACTGAAATGGAAGTGAGAAAAATGAGGTAATTTCCTGAGAGTTCCATGAGTAAGATCATCACATAATGGATGTGACATGTTATCCAAAGAAGCCCCCCTAAAATGTAAGAGGCATGTGAGGTGAAACTGAAGTCACAGGGAGTGGACATCTCAACCAGGCTCAGAAAAGTATGTTAACAGAGAGGTGTGGTCTGCCTGGGGTGTGGAAAGGGGGCCACTGAGGGACATGCGGCAGAAGAGTGACTTGATCTGACTTGAGTTTCTAAAGGATTCCTTCGTGCTAGGAGAACAGACCAAGGATGCGGCAAGGATAGAGTCGGAGAGGATGTCCAGGAGGAGGCCATATGGATAATTTCTGTAAGTCATACTGGTGGATTGGTGGGGCATGGGTCTGCTACTGTGACCCAACATGGCAGGACTAATTCTATATGTTTTTAGGGTTCCCTACACATCCCTCCAATAGAAAGACTTGTGGTACAGATGCGGAGCAGAGGACAAAATACACTGTCCAGAAAATAGCACTCTGGATGATACAATTAAATTAAGAGTACAGATTAAACTCTTGAGGTGGGAATCAGCAAATAAACAAGGTTGAAGAGGCTGGATTTTGTGGTGATTCTGCCCTTGTCTCCATGTTGCTTTTCCATATTAAAGGCAACATGCAGAAGTGGAGGGAGAGGGTAGCATGGGTGGAGGAGAGCAGAGAACTACAAAGTCACCCAGGCTTTCTCTCCAGGTTCAGGGCTGCCAGTGTTACACAGAACAGCTCCAGCAAATGACCTCCCTGACTTTCTTGATGTAATGACTTCAGACCAAGAGGCTGCATTTAGTCTGCCAGCTTCATCTAGTTCTTGGCAATAGAGCTTCCTTGGGCCAACCCCAAACACCCTCCCAGGTTATTGCAGCTGGACTTTTAATCCCTTTGCACTCTGTTTATCCCCATAGATCAGCTTGACACATCTGAATTGCGGCATTCAAACACACTTAAAAAGCTCTATGTACCTGTCTATCCTTCCATCCATCTATCCATCATCTATCTATGTATCAATTATCCACCTCTGTATATAAATATATACATATATTTATATTTATTAATCTGTCAAGACTTCCTTACAAACTAGTCCCTCCAAATTATCTGAAGACTTGTTTTTAAAACACTGTGTATCAAATGAGCTCATACAGTAGCTGTATTTTATCTTGTTTTATGTTACCATCTACCTGTACAGAAACACCAAAAACATTTCAATCTCTCCTTTGCTTCTTCACTTTCTTTTCTTTCCTCTGGCTGAAATGGCATCTCCCAGCCCTGCCCTTGTTCATTAATCCAGCACCTTCTATCATTCACTCCTTCCCATCCTTGTGACCCAAGTAACCCTGAGTCATGAACTTTTCCTGTTCTTTGAATCTCTGTTTGCATGTATTTTTCTAGTCCTTTTCTTAACACAATTTTTAGGTGACCAATAACCTGGGGGGAGGTCATTGGTTGTTATATGTTCTTTATAAATTTTGCGATAAGTCTCAATCAGGAGGTACATTTATGTGTGGCACGTATAAAAAATAAGGAAGTTTTTGTTTTCTGAAAAAATATAGAACAGGAGTCAGAATTTTAAAAATCTGGCCTATGCTATTGTTAGGTGCTATTCTTCCATTTTGCATAATGAATGTACCCTTAGGAAGGTGAGAGTTTCCTCTTCGAAAATCCTCTCATTTACAGAGAAACAAAAATCCCTCCTTTCAAATTTATTTCAGACATGCAAAACAGCAGCATGTTTCTGTAAAGTCACATTTTAGCTAAATGGATAATTGAATGGTGAATGGGACCTGCTCCTCAGCTGCTAGCCTGCAGCGTTTACACGCATACACACACACACACGCACGCACGCACTCCCAAATTGCAGCACAGCAATCCCCAGGAGGCAGAAAGCATGACTGATTTTTCCAATAAAGCTGAAAAATCGATAATCCTTGTAGATGGAACGCTCACATCTCTAACCACCTCAGAATTTCATCTCCCTCTGCTATCCCTCCCCAACAAGCTTCTGTCTCTGCCCTGGCACATGTCACCGATTCCATACCGCCAGGATTTAGCCTGAGTTCTATTCCAGTTCTACTGAACGTACCTCTTAGAGAGGCCCTGCAATGCGTCTTGATTTAGAGATGCTTGGGTTTTATGTGGCTCTGGGAAATGTTGTTTAGCTTTTCCGGAGCTCCAATAAGTTCTGATGTATGGCCGTGCATGCCTGCATGATTAATGGCACATGCAAGGACTTGGAGCCTTCAGAGGTCACCCTGTGTGTACTGAATAATACAGCGCAGATCCAAAAATACCCTTGGATGAGAATCCTGGCTCCTCACAAATGCACTGGCATTGCTTGCTTTAGTTGACATTGCCTGAGACTTGGTGCCTCTCACTGACTGTGCTTCTAAGAAAAGTCACTTCCCCCAAACAGACATTTTTAAGATAAAAGGGGAATAATTTTGGTTTCTTGGCTATTTCTCTATCAAGTATCAGAGGTACCAGGATAAGTAAGAAGGCTAGGAAAACTAGAAGGCTGATGATATACTAGACTCTGACAGGACTTCCAAGTTCATGGTAGCTAGGCCATGGTGGGAAGAAAATTAAGCATCTGTGCAAAATATGCTATGGTGTGCAATGTTGTGGTTGAGAATTTAAATGCACCAAAGTCAAGAGATTCGAAATGATGGTTCCCACAGCAACTATAACTCAGTTCTCTGGTGAATATAAAATTAACTTTATTGCAAAACATGCTGTTCAATTTACGCCTTAATATAGTCATGGCAGAGTTACAGTTGCTGTGAGAACGCTAACTCTGAATTGTTTTGAATAATTAATTTAATGAAAAGTTGGTGGAAATGTGAACTCTGATAGAAAGTCAACTTAAATTTAGGGAAGTTGGCCAATTATACCTATGCTGAGGAGTGAGGATTCATTTTGGGAATCTGAAATAACTTAGTACACTCTTTGGCCTGGGGGGCACTGATAAAGCAGAGAGTCCCAAAATACACTAACAGGGGGATTGTCCTCCATCACTGAAGAAACACTCCTGCAGGTGGAGACTTTACCAACAGATGAGGGTACCTTCCTGGCGCCCATACACTCTGATTTTGCTGCTGGCCTCCCTAGTAACCCTCTTGGCATGATTACCTAGGGTCAAAGCAGGTGATCCAAAGAGTGCATTGTTACACCTGGGCTCTGTCAAGTAAATAGAGGAGTAGAGCTCACTTCCCCTTGTCACTGATGGTTAGGACTTATGTCAATTGCTTTCCCTCTCTGAGCCAGTTTTCTCACCTGGATGATGATGAGGACAATTTCCACCTCACAAAACTGATATGAAGATTCGATGTGAGAAGGTGTGCTAAGAATTTAGCACTGGGGCTGGCAAGTTTTATGGCCAGTACTCAATAACTGTTAGCTGTTATTATCTGAAAAGGGAATTCAGTAGATCAGTAAATTCCAAACATGCAAAACCAATTCTTTGGCCTGTCTTGTTATTTCCTTCCAAACTGATTTAATAGAAACCTGAACCAGCAGGCAGGGGGGTGATAAAGGCAGAAACATGAGTTGGCAGAAAGTTTTGTAAGCAGGAGTTTGTATTCGGTAAAGATACTTGAGACCACTTCTTTTGAAGTTCTGGAAACAAACCAATCTATCATCCCTTCTACTAGATGACTATTTCTCCTTTTTTCCGCCACATCATCTCCTTCTCCATGAATCATTTTAGATCTTTTCCTCCTAATTCCTCTCCTCATCATGAAATTTTAATGTCATAGATACATTCTATATCTGCTTATTTATTGCAAATATATTTGTGTTTTATACATGAAAAGGGTAAGAGTTTTGCAGTCTCCCAAAGAACCACTTTTTATTCTGTTTGGGCTGACACTGCCCTCATTTTGAACATATGTGCTAGGTTACAGGCCAACACATCCCTTGTTCAAGTCCTCATGCTCCAAAACTCAGGAGAAACCCTTCATTTATTTGGTCATTTCCTTTGCTATTCCTTCTTCAAATCTAGCTTTTGACTTCTAGCAAATGGGCTATTTAACTCACGGTGGCTTCTCACTATATCCTTCCCAACTATTCTCCTTTTTTTCTTTCTCTTAAATGATTCCGGAAGGTCACGCCCAGAGAATCTCAAGCCAGCTAGCACTCCTTGAGCACCTGAGGTATTCCTGTTCCAAGGCAGGGGGTAATTTAGGTTCTTTCTGGATATGATGTTTTGCTGCTGAGTGCCAGGGTTGGCCAAACCAAAGGAATTGTCCCTGCCAGAGATCATCTTTCTTGGGAGGCACTGTCAGGGTTTTAATAGAAAGGGGCAAAGCCACAGCCTGGGAGGAAAAACAAATGAAAAGGAAACCCCCCAGCAATGTGCATTTCTAGCTTCTGAATCCATTCCCAGCTTGGCTTTAACTACTTTATGTATCCGTCTCATGCTGTTTTCAGGGCCTCTACCTCCTTCCCCTCAAAGTCTTGGCTTGCGGCTTTTTACCTCACTGTGATTGGTATCAGTAACATTTTAATGTCTCCTAGAAGGCATGATTTTATAACACTGCAATCATTTGCGTTTACTGCTCAGAAAATATTTTAAAGCTGCATTACTTAGCGTAAACCCATCTCACCGGTGATGGAAGCAGTAACTTAAATGTCAAGGTAGAGCTGTCCTAGTATGTGGAGATCAGTCAGATGCAACTTTAAAGTGACTTGTTGGTCTGGCCAGGTACGTAGCTAAACCTGGAACTTCTTTACCTTGGCTTCTCAAGCTTGAGCATGGCTGTGAGTGGAAACTTCAGTGGCTGAACTCCCTGCTGACCTGGCGGGGGAGGGGGGTCTGCTCGTTTGTGCTTCCCTGAGTTTCACTGTTTGCCTTTAGGAGTCAGTTTAACACAAAGTCCAGTTCAGCCAGGTGGGCTTGAATTTGCTGGCAGACCTACCATGGGGATCACCTGTGCTGGCATTCTGTACACTGTACAACAGGCTTTATTGGATTTGGCAGCATTGAGAAGGCCGGGTGCTTCTGTATTTTGAACTTGTAGAGTATCACCCTGGGGCTATTATGACAGAGATGTCCCCAGCAGGATGCCCCTTTAACTTCCAAGAATGAATGTATGTGTATGTGAAAAATACACATGATGGTTTGTTTGAGTGATTCTTTGAGAGGCACGATGAAGGAATATAAGGAGAAGCCTTGGCTTCCATTCTGAATAGGCAAATGAAAAGCACAAGGTGATTCCTCCCAAGGCAACAAAAAAAGCTATCTTTTTATATAGTCAGGTATAAAGAAATACGTACTTGAGTATATAAAGAGATGGCTTTTTAAATATACATACTTAAAAAAAAAATTCAGTGTCGATTTTGATCTATTGGGATGAGCCACAACAGACTGGCTGATTCTGGATGTTCAATCAGTTGCACTTCCGACTGGATTGAGGAGGGATTTCCAGGGGTTTCCCATGAGATCTTTAAAGTTCTCACTCCCAGAAAAGGCAGTGTCACTGGACTCTAGTGAAGAGTGTCCTGATTTGCGCGATCAGATGCGAAGCTGACGGGTATGACAGCCTTTGTAGCTCCAGTGTCAATAAGTCTAGTTAGCTCTTCAGCACATGCATTTACAATGGCCAGGTGTTTCGCTGGGTTTGCATCTGCCTCTGAAGGATGTTTATGGCATGCTCGCATGCAGAGAATGTGAATGATTATAGTGGAACATCATGCTGGGAACTGTTCCCAGGAATCAGTAGCCTGATCTGAGACAATTTGGAAGGAAGAGCAAGGCAATCTAGAAAACGGAGGATACTTGTGCTCTGCTGTCCTGGGAAAAAGATCAACAGGTTTACACTGCTGTACTGGAGTCTTCTCTCTGGGTCATGCCTGAAAAGCCCAAGTAATTCCCCTGAGTAGAGCAGGACACAGAGCATATATGCCCATAAAGCAGAGGAGAAGGGGGAGGACAGGGGAATGGTGTAGCAGAGCCCTTGAACCCAGTCTAGAGGGGAAGATGACTGTGGCAGAGCTCCAATCACTCCTGGTCAATAGGAATTTCTTGGGTGTTCCACTCATGGCAACTCAAAGAAGATCTTTGTTTCTGGCCCTCCCTGCACTGCTCTGGTTTCTGTCCCCATTTTCCATGGCCACTACTGCTAATTCACTGTGGCCAAGGAGAAGGCACAAGTGTCAGTTCTGTATGGGAAAACCTTCTCCTTCACAGTTGTAATTCTATCTGCTTAAGGAAGAGAAGGGAGACAGGGAGGGGCTCTGGACAGCATGAATTATTGGGCACTGTTACTAAAATACAGATATCCAGATTCCTGCAGATACCTATTTGGAGTTTCTAGGTTGTGAGCATTTGCCAGAGTAGCATTTCAGAGCATGGCATCACACCAATGACCAATGCAGAGACGTGTTGTAATGGGTGCAGATGAACAATGCTAGGCCTGCCGAGAAGTCAGATGGGCACACACACATGCATGCACACACAGACGTGTACACACTCACACGCACGACAGGAATTAGTCACTGGCTCAGTTTGCTCATATATATTGTTGAGATCTGGGGCTTAGCTGTCAACTGGAGCAGATGGAAGGAAGATAAGCCAAAAAGGGCAGCAGAGGAGGCAGTAATGGGAAACCTTGTCTGTGCTTCTTGAATGCTGTAATTTGCCAATAGTGTAGACCATGGATTTAAACCAATGAGTCAACCTAGCTGCCTGTGTAAAATACTTTCTAATGCTGCTCACTGTATGTTTTGGGGCAATAGCTTCCTGCTTGCCTCACGGGCTTATTGTGAGGTTGACTGAGGCAACACAAAGTCTTTTGAGCTCCTTGGAGAAAATTCACTTTGTAAGTGCAAAGTATCACCATTATACCCTGGCAGTGAGACTCCCACCAGCAAAAACCAGTTACCAGGAGAGTAGGGACATGAAAGAAAAGAAGCCAAAGCTTTCATTGCTTTGACATTGCTCATTCCAGGCAAATGATGTTCCCTAACTTGGTACTAATCTTGTACTGGAGCTTAGCGTCAGTGGCCACAGATGGGTGATCCATTTGGACCCCAGCCCTGTCTGAATGGCTTGTATAGCATTTCAACAAATTTTGAATTGCTTGCTAACATTTGAAAATGGGGAGAATATGCACAACAATCCTGATATCTGGCTTCTATTGAAAAATCAGAAAATTTGGTAAAACTAGGTTTGCATTTCTATATGGCAACATTCAGTGGGAGGTGGGTCATGTCTGGCCTCCACAGAAGGGGCATTCATTCTCCAGTTTATTACCGTTCCCTGATGTCTTACACTCTTTTCAGTGCATTCATATACTTTTTCTTTTCTTTCTTTTTTTTTCTTTCTTTCTTTTTTTTTTTTTTTTTTTACAGAAAGGCAGACTGCCACAAGCAGTGCCTCATTTGGATGTGTCTGGAGTCTTGGAAGCTTGACCACTCTACGTTCTCCTACAAATGGACCCTGAGAGCTTGTTTGGAGGTTCCTGTAGTGGGTATGGCTACTCTTATATTCTTGACCCAGGAATCATCCTTTTCTATGGGGGAAGGTCGTTCTCTCTGACCAAGCACACAACTTTGGGAGGGATGCACATGGAGCAGTGAGGAAGGAAGGGGACACCCGCCTAGCCAGCCAGATCAGCCGAATCAACCCTGGCAATCAACGGGGTGACAGATGTCTCAGCTGGATCGCCCCCACATCTACGTACATTGTTCTTGCCTCATCCACATAGGGGTGTTTGAGTTTACAACTCTTTCTATGGGTTCTTCCCTCCCTTCCTTTCCCATAGGTGATGAAGATACTGAATTCATAGTGCCCTCATCATGCCAACTCCCCTAACAAAGGAAAGGCCTGTCCACCCACCTCCTGCTGGAGGAGAAGGAACGAGAATTTGGTTTATCCCACTTCTTCCCTTGCTAGTAATTCCATCCTAAAACCTCAAGGTTTTCATACTTAGAGATGTCCAAGAAATAATCCAACTAAATTAGATTATAAGCATTGAAAGGTTTCCATAATAAATAAAAATATAGATATAGCTAAGAGAAGATGAGATTTAATTAATGAGTGTTATTTAACAGAACAAGTTGTGCCATATACAGAGGATTAAAAGATAAAAAAGGATAGGAGGGAAAATCAAATTTTAATGAGTTGCCATCTTCATTTGATTTAACTAAATTTCTTCCACTGTTGAAAATATTAACACTTATGAGGGAGTCATTTGTGTGTATCCACGCAGTTTGATACCTGGCTGCTTTCTTTTATGTAGTTACATTGTGCTACAAATGAATTTAAACTACCATTGGAAGTTTAAGGTTTCCATCCTTACACTGATCTCCTTGGGAAGCTGTTAGCAGGAAACAGCATTGAAAAAGAAACCAAAACCAACTGGCAGAAACACCAGAAAGGGTGCCCTGCGTTAGAAAACAGCAAATTCTCATGTGGGCAAAAAGACAGCTGAGATCTGAAGTTCCTTGGACTGTTACCAGCCTCTGTGCCAATCACTTCTTTCTTAGCCCTGTAGCCCAGGGCCTCACCCAGGGGAAGCTTATGTTGCACCCAGCACTCATTAGGTGCTCAATAGATGTTTCATGAATGAATGAATGAATGAATGAAGTTGTCATTGCTCAGCTGGAACCAGATGGAGGAGGTGTGGACCTCAGACATGGCATAGGATGATACACATGTGGTTTTCTTCTTTATGTTTTTAATAGTCATGTTCCTGCAACCGGAAGTCAGATCCTCACTGGGCTGTTTCTCTCTCTCTGCTTTGCTCTTGCTCCCTGTGTTCTCCTTCTTACAGTCATGGAATCCACATGTCCCAGTGAGATTCTCCTGTAGGAGTGGAACAGGAGGTGGGCCCAGACATCTGGGTTAACACAGGACATTTAGCACCCTGACCTCTCTTTTTGGAGTTCTGGGCCCTATGGGTGACTGTGTGCCAGCCCTACTGCTTTTCATAAATGTCCACTCCGCAAAGAAATTCCGGTAAGGGCATGAACATGTAGTGTTGATGATTTTTAAACTAACATTTATGGAGCATCAAGCACTGTGTTAAATGCTTCATTGATGAGTGAAGTGCTCCCCAAAGTAGGACACAGGTATCACTATTCCCAGTTTCCAGATGGGAAAAATGGAGGTACTGAAGATAGAGAACTTGCCAAAGATCACACAACTTGCAGTGGATGAGGGCTGAATTGAGGTCTGTTTGATCTAAAGCTCATGCTTTAGTTGATTCTAAAGCTCATGCATTTAACTCCTTTGCTACATAATCCCTATCACCAGCCCCACCCTGCGAATACATTCTAACTACAATTGTAAAGCACTGACAGTGAGTGTTAATAGTTAGCAAGGAGGGAAGATGTTACATTCTACAAACATAACTTGCGGGAGATATTGGGAGTTTGGAGTGGGTGTTGATGTGTATTATGTTTCAAGCTGTTTAATTCTGGGTAAACTAGTTTCTGTCTAGGCTAGGCTTCTGGATGATATGATAACATTTCCTGCATCAGACCCCCAGAGAACAGGTCTGTAAGTGAATGCATACAGATCTTTCTTGGTCCCATTAAATGGAAATAAAAAGTTAAATTAGTTCATATTCAGAGTCTGGTGAGAAGCCGATAGCAACATGCTTAAGGGACCCAACTCAACTTGCCTGCATTCCCTGGATTAATAGGAAAAAGCTCATTTCTCTTACCACCTCTAATATCTTCTTCAATCTCTCTCCCTATTCATGGGAATTGCTGTCATCAGTGACATTTGGGCTTCCAGGGCTCACATACACCTAATGTAGAGAAACAATCTCACTGTCTATTGCCAGGATGCTCTCTGCAAAGCAGAAGCCACTGCCTTGAGTTTCGTGTCATTAGAGAGAGCACATTTCAGTGCAGTAGCCTGACCGGTGATTGACAGCTTGCTAACTTGTTGGAATGAAATCGGGTACAAACGTTTCCTCTGTGCTTCTGAGGTGGTTATTTTATAATCTCTGGGAGCCCCCACCCCCTGGCATTGTTTCTAGACAACTAGACAGGGCTGTCTGGCAATCCCTCTTGAAGTTCAAGCATAATTTTAAAAATAAAGAAATGCAATTCACACTTATCAGAGCCTATCTCTCTGCTTACAGCTCTAGACAGATGACCCTTCTGAGCCAAGTTCTAACCAACTTCACTGCTAATTTGACCAGGTGCTGCTGCAGCTAAATTTGGAAACTGTGGGCCAGGATTCTCAGCAATTTAAATCCCTATGGACAGCAATTTTGTGGGACTTTTTGTCTCTAGAACATTGGTTAACCCCTCCTTTCTCTGGGGTCTGGTGGGATGTGGTTTTTGTAATGTATAGTTTGTGCTTGTGTGGTGTTGGGGGTCACACACAATTAGAGTGAGCTGCCCTAAAGAGCCATGCCAGAAACTGCTGGAAACCTGAAGTCTAAGGGACATGGAAGCAGTTGTGTCTCCATTCCTTTTGCAAAATAATTCATATGAGAATGGGAGATCACAGGGGCTCTTTGACTTGTAGTTGAGCTGGCTGAAAATGGAAGCAACCCTGAACCTAAATGAGAAGGAACAAGGAGGTTTTCTCAATGGGCTGGTTGTGTAGACGACAGGGGTCCTAACTGATCTGAATTGGAATTTAGAGGCTGGGTGTGTTTGAAGAACATGTGAGCCTCCCCCAAGACCCCCAGGTCTATGGAGGGTGTCTGAGGTAAGGGAAGGTGAGGAAGCAAAAAGGATCCTATGTTGCCTATTCTATAGCCCAGCCGTGGGACAAAACCATGATGGGTGAAAGATGTGCTAGAGGCAAAAAATGAACAGCTGTTTTCTCAAAGGTTTTTGGAACCAGCTGATAAAGATCCCCAGTGTGGAGGAGTGTGGTGTTCTTTCCTTCACTGTGTAAATACAGTGGGGCTTTAGTCGAGTGGGGACAAAGGGTATTGGATGGTAAATCCCTGGCAGTAGGGGAAATACCGTGGGGCTCCACTGAAGTGAGTTCTGTAAGCAGCAGATCACCACGAGGGGACCAAGCCTGAAGAATCCAAATGGGCTGAACATGAGCATGTGGGACACCCTTGAAAACTTCTAGGAATGTTTGGGATGAGAGTGGAGAGTGAGCTTTGCAGTTGGGATGAGCCATGAAATTGGAGAGATGATGTGAATGATTCCTTACTTGTGAGACAGATTTACAGGGCTCGGAGTGATTTGGGTTCTGTCAGTCTTAGAATAGAACCCGTGACAGGATAGAGTGTGTCCCTGTTCTATTTTAGGAGTGTCTTGTGTGACCTACCCATCTCGTTTTGACTGCCATCCCACCTCACTTGGAAAATTATAAAAACCTCTGCTAAGTTAATCTCCTTACTTGACCCTTGTTGGCCAGGAGTCATCAAACACATCTTCACTGATCTGGGAACAGAAAGCAAGTTATACCACCATGGACCATAAAATGAGGTCGCTTGTGGAGAATACCATTGTGCAAGTTACAGGAAAAGACTGAGAAGGCTACTTACAGATCTTAATAATAATAATAATAAATGCAAAAAACAAAAAACCAAAAAAACACTGTCTGGGAGCTTTTAATTACTTTGCAGATGTTTTCTCCTATCAGCGAGGGCAAAACAGGCCTCCCCCTTATTGATTACAATAAAAATATGCTTTTAAAAACAAACGCTTTATTTAAAACTAGGGATATTTTTTTAATTAGAGGAAAGATTAACTAAATGCATTTTCTCTTGTAATTTAATCCATTCTAATTATCCTGAGAATGTTTATGATGAAATACTTAGCTTTCTCCTAGTTGCTATTTCATGTGGTTTCTTTCCTTATTAACCATGAAGGAAAAAGCTCAGAGGCCGTCAATGGCATGGTGGCCTTCTGTGAGTCTACTTATAATTATGCATTAAAATGCATGATGAAAAGGATGAAGAGGAAATCAATAAACCCTGACTGTGGAGGTTTTTTGAAATGCTGGTACCCTGTTTTCCAAAGGCAATAAAGACAAGACTTTTGAAAAGAGCTCGTGAAATAGAGTGCTATGAAAGAAGTGTTTGGTATAAGATTGAACCCTATTAGGCAGGCAACTTGGGAGGAAATGCAAAATCTGTTTCTTACATAAACATCTGGGATACTATGTATGGCTCCTGATAACCCAGGAGATGAGCAAGGAATTACAAAGAATCCCCAGATGTTACTCATGGGTGTTGCTCCAAGGAGTCATACAATTGTACCACTGGAGGAATGAGGGTAATCGTGCAGTTCACTGGGCTGAGTAGGGACAATCAGTGCAATTATTGAGTCTCCAAAAGGCATTTGTAACTCAGCTGAGTTCATAGTTGAGTCTCCCTGAGTTATTCTTTGAATTCAGAGTCATGAGGAATGGGAAAGGAGTCCAAAAAGGAGAGACCAGGACAAGGTAATCTAAGAGACACTGATCTGGCAGCATCTTCAACGTGAGAAATGCCAGGTTCCTTCTTAAAGGAAGACAGTGTCCTTCCAAACTCCTGTAGAGTATGTCTGTGGTCCCTAGTTTGAGGAATGCTGGCTTAAAAGAATTGAAGTTTTATTCTATTCAATAATAATTCCAATCTAATACTTCAAAGGAAAACACTTTTCTTTTGAACTGTACTTATTATAAAAATGAAACCCAGAATTAAAAGGAAATTCTCATAGACCTCTTGGCTTCTCTGGAATGTGTCCAAAAAAATCTAGATGGAGAAATTTTGGTTGAAAGAAGCAAACCCCAATTTCATAATAAGCCTCCATTAACATGAGGATATTCAGACGTTTGATTCCATGTGTAAGTGGGCTGTTTGGTAAAATAAGCAGGTTCAATTTCCAGGTAAGAGAGCTAGTTTATATTTCCCTGTAAGAACCCGATGCCAGTGAGTTATAGAACAAAACTTGGCTTGGGAAATTGGTAGTGGGTAGGTGTTATTTTTGAAATGCTACTAACTGCTTGATGGGTTGGAGGCAGTATATAGGAAAGGCAGGTTGAAGGTAGCAGAAATGTCTTAATGACAAATTTATTTTGATAGTCTTCCCTTGCTTTTATCTGACAATTTGTAATAGATAATGATGATGGTGATGGGCCTGGGGGATGATGATGATGACGACGACGACGATGACAACAACAACAACAACAACAACATTAGCTTACATTTGCTTGGCTCTTGCTTTATGGTAGGAACTGTGCTAGTACTGTGCATATAACTCAGTGAGGTAGGTCATCTTTTCAGTATTCCCATTTACAGACAAAGAAACTGAGGCACACAAAGGTGAGGACACCTGCCACGATTTGATCTCAGATAGACTGACATGCAAGCCTGTATGTTAAGCAGTTCATCATGCTTGTCTTGCCCCGAATCCAAGTGAAATGGACATAGATAGATAAACCTGTACTCAACACCATATTTTTAAAATAAAAAAACAAATATAAAGGAATAAAGTGGACTCTGATTATTCAGACTATGTAAGTTTTTCAATGGAGAAAAAATCACATAGTTAACCATATACAAATTGGACCTGAGATGCTAGGGATGAGACGAGCAGATAGACAAACAAAAAAGTACCATCGACTATCCTCAACCATTCAAAAAAGCATCATCAGCAGAGCCAACATTACACTGTATCTTGTCCTCTCATGTAAAGTGTATATTATTGGATCCTACATGGAAACCCTCTCTGTGCCTTGCAGAAGAGAGAAAGGTTTTAATGTGCTAGAGTGGTCCATTCGTATAATTTTGCATCAGAGTAATAAAATTCAGGAGATGGACCAGTCCTTAGAGATCATCTCATCCAAGTGTGTTCTAAATTCAGTCAATCACATACTGCTTTCGTGATATTTGCAATATCTGCACTGTTATTTACTTAATATTTTTCTTTAAATTTACTCAGGCCTGATATTGGTACCCAATTTTGCCACATCCCTTAGCAATAATACCAGTATATTCATGAGTTTGATGAGGTAGTTATAGTTTTTCCAAATATGTATTTTTAAACACTCTATGTAACTATTCAACAAAATATATTTGCACACCAATGAAAAGCATTTCATGTCTTTGGACTACACTCTGTAAAGTGATTATATGGTTCAACTCCCTCATTTGCAGCAGGAAGAAGCTGAGGCTGGGAAGATGGGTGACTACTTCAAAAGCACCCAGAATGTTTGTGGCAGAGCCAAGCCTAGAACACAGATCTCCCCCTTCCTCCATCAACCTATTCTTCATGACAGCACCACAAATAAGACAGAGTGACGAACAAATGTCCATCACAAATATCTAAAGGGAGCTCAGATCTCTAGGGCCCTCTTTGTGTTCCTTTCCTTTTAATGTAAAGTCTTGAGGGGATAATGTGGGATCTGAGAATCAAAGACTTGGAACGAACTGGTTCTTAATAGATTGAACAGTTGATTCTTTGTAAAAGCTCAAGTGACAGAGCACTCACTACATAACATGATGGCAGAGCATCTCCCCCTGTTGCTTTTCTTTTCAACAGCTCTTATTCTTACATGTTTTCCTTTGAGTGTAGAATCTTCCTCATGCTAATTTTCACCTGTGGGTTTCTGTCCTAAGAGTCCCAAACTGTAACAGTCCATATTAAGGTATTTACTTGTTGAGTCAGGCTCTGGCACAGTGGGCCACAGGCTGGTACATCAACAGGACCATCTAAACTATTAAGGGTATGGCACATCAATGCTCCAAGTCACTGTCTCTCCACAGAACTAAAACATCAAGGCTCCTTCCACCCCTTTCTTTGTTGATGGGAGCTCCTTTCATGGGCACATATTACTAAATCACATAGGAAACAGTACAAAAGACCATTTCCACTTGCATAGCCCCACATGATCCTAGGAATCGAGTCACCATGATTCTGAAATGCAATTGGAGATCAGGACCACACAGACAAAAGAACCAAAATAACCATTCTGTGAATGGTTGAGCCATTAAGTTAGGGTGAGCCTTATTTTCCAACTAATGTTTAAAGCCTTTCATCAACATCCAGGCCAAGAAAGGCTCATCACACTTTCTTGTGATGAGAATCTTATTACTTGTAAGACATTCTTCTCTTTTCATTTTATTTTATTTTTTGAGTGCATTGAAAAAGTGTTCCTGTAACTTCTACCTTCAAGTCCTTGTTCTGAGTTTGGGTAAGGAAACCTGGGTAGACTGCCTGATCCAGACTCAAAGAGAACTTCTGGGCATGTGGTGGTTCTTGATCTTCAATGAGGAGGCTCACATTTTGGGCACATTGTGGGGGGAAAAATCAGAAGTAGAACATCTTTTGTACCCCACAAAAAGCTTGTCCATAATCTTTAACAGTGAAAGACCATCCCTTCAGGTTTTCACTTCACAGAAGAATGGAACTCCTAGCATAGGTTCTAATAAGAGCCCCCGGAGGAATAGGTTAATTAACCAATCAGAGAATTAGCTGCTCCCACAGACCTGGTGGTAAGGATGGCTCCACAGTGGCTAATTTCATCTCAACTTGATCTCATTGTGGAGTCATGAAAGCTTGAATGTTCAAGGATAATAGCTACAAGAAAAATGTTTTCATGACCGAGAATGAAACTGGAACAAGATGCAGAAGCAGCTGTATTCAGTCTGAAGTTGGTTAATTTTGATAGTCACTTCCTTCCCATCTTGTTCCCTGTAGCTCTCAAGCTCTCTCCCTCTTGGACTGTGACCCTGTCTACTTCTGATGACAATCACTTAATCAGCACATCAGATTGTCGCACGGCTGGTTTTACCTTGGGTAAAGATTCATTTTCCTTATTAACATCACAAGAACCTATTTCCTTCCCCAACCAATTAAAGATGAAAAATAGAAGGGCCCAGTGCAATAGCGAGAAAAGAAAACTGTTCTGACTTGTGGCACACAGCAGGTCACCCAGCCCCATATGGGCCTGGGAATCGAGTCCTCATGATTCTGAAATGCAGGTGGAGGTCAGGACCACACAAACAAAATAAATAGTTGTAACAACCACTACAGGCATTGCTCACTACCCAGACATCAAACAGCTCACCTAGGGTAGGTGCCTGGTAGTGGTGGATTTATTCTGTGGGTGTGTTAGTTTGTATTACTCAGAGCGGATGTCTGGACAGCCCACAGTCAGCAGATGATAACAACAATCCTCAATTAGCATTTAGTTTCTCGGCTTGCATTCTGCGGCAAAATGTTATTTCTCCCTGTACTTCGCTCAATGATTCTGTATGCAAAACACACTAACAATTACCTCATTTCTTTATAACAGACACTTGTTTGAGTTTACTATAGTTCACAGTGATTTTTGACCTATTCTGTAGTCCCTTTATGCCTTGCTGGCATGGTCTTTGGATGGTCTTCTGAGGTTCAATCCCAAGTTCAGTAAGGCATGGCAGGTGATAGAAACAACAACCCATTTTAGGATTATGTTTAAAGAATAAAACTAATCTAACCACACAGTGCACTTTCTGATTTATTCATAAGAGTAAACTGCAGCTTATCCAAATAATACTAATATATTCCAAAGATAAACATGAATTGTGGTTCATTTGGATTCAAAGCATATTTCTTATCTATGCAATTCTGTAGGTTTTAGCCATACCTTATATTTAACTTGTTAGAAAAATGTAATATAAGAATGATTCCTTGGTAGAATCCAGTCTACCAGTATGTTCACTTTAACAGTATTGAAATGTTATACCTTACGTTTAAATCTTTAGTAATATGTACTAAATTTCCAAATATAAAAAATAATAATTCAGTTGGAAATTCCAGAAATTCACTTGACCAAACATGGATAGATCCTACTTGATTTTCAGAAGTCCATGTTTTTATCCTCACTTCCCCCTTCCACCCCCATCTATATTCTTGCTTTCTCCAGCAAAATAAATGTGATCCACAAATAATGATGCAAGTTGTTCAGGTGACTGTTGGCAATGATTCTAAGAACACCACCTCACCACAACCTTTTGAAAATAGGCTGCAGACAACCCTTGTGCCCCAACACTAATCACCTAGGCTCTGCCTTACCCCAAATTTCCTAATGCGTTGTTTGCAGACTAGGTGCCATTTCATTCTTATTTATTTTCTCTTTTCAAAATACAGCATTTGAGGCTTTGCTTGAAAAGGACCAAAAAGCCTCTCTTTCTTTTCTTTTCTATCCCTGAGGAGGAGGACCAATTCTGGGCTTGTAAATTGTCACATTTACTTAAAATGAATTGACAGGAGTGTCTGCTCAAAATAAAAGTCTAAACCTTCACATAGAAGCTTGGAGGCCAGAGGTTGAAAAGGAAAACAAACAAACAAACAAACAAAACAACAACAACAACAAACCAATTATGTGCATCCAAACACCTCTACATTCTGAATAGCAAATCTCAACAACCAAGGTATGTTTGGCTTTTCTAGAACAAGTCCCAGTGAACACAACCATGAGGATACAGCACCTATCTAGAAATGAAACTAGGGAGCCCTAGTTCCTCACAAGAAAAGACTTTGGTGACAAATACTTTGTAAACTTACATAGAGTGAACCCAAAAGTCACGAGAGATCACAGTTCTGGACAAGACACTTCCCTGAACCCAAACTCCTTTCATTTACTTCCTTTACCTGACACATGAATTTGCCTGTTTTCTATGTCTCCCAAGAGCTCATGTATGTTTAGCACACACACATGTAAAACTTGAACCAGCCACTTCAAGTAGCAGAGACATCTTCTCCCAATCCATCTCACCCATAAGACTGCTAGAATGAAACATCTCCTGTGTTCTCTTGCTGGCCATATCCCCATAATTTCCTACTGAGACTAGAGGTGCCATCATCCCATTTCAGCTTCAAGGCTCCAGACACATTTCAATTCAACCATTATTGTCTCCCTACTTCCACACTGGACCTTCTCCCTTTGTCTGACAACCTTCAAATCACAGCTGGAGGCCTTTTCCTAAAGTGAATGTTGGCCAGCCTCTCTCTTCTCCTCTCGATCCATCAAGCCCTGGACAACTCTCCAATTCAGGGGTCGGCCAATTGTTCCTATACAGGGCCAGGTAACACATGGCTCTGTGGACCATGCAGTCTCTGTGGCAATCACTCAACACTAAGATGCAATGTGCAAGCTGACAGTCTATCAATGAATGGGTGTGGCTGTCCTCAAAAAAAAAAACCCACTTTGTTTAATGGACACTGAAATTTGAGTTTAATAGTTATGTGTCAGAAAATATCTCTTATTTTTTTCAACACTTAATCAACATGAAGACTATTTTTAGCTTGGAAGCCATATAAAAAAAAAAAGGCAGCAGGTCAGATATGGCACCTTTGACTGTAATTTTCCAAACTCTACTCCAATCCATCTGGGATGTGCTATTGTGAGCTATTCCCAGAGTGAGGATGAGTTGTAGGTAGGGGAGAGCTAGCAGGCATCATGGTGGGGCAGCAAACCCTCAGCAGACGTGGAAAGGGAGAGCAAAGGGGAGGTGAGGCTGGATGGTGTGAACTGAAAGAAAGTAGGATTTTCTACCTAAAGGTTATTGGTTGGCAAGAGCTTTTTTTTTTTTTTTTTTGAGGGGAGCAGCCTAGGAAAATGGAGGTATGGGGGGTGGGGGAAGTCTTTAAATCACATGGGGCATGCAAAAGTACATCAGGAGGAACACCCCTGAAGAGAGGAAGCTACTGGTAAGAATTGTAAACTGTCTTGGTAGTGGGCTGTGCACATCCTCCCTTGAGAGTTTTCTGAATTATCCCCCAGACTCTGCAGGGAACAGAAGATGAAAGCAGCTGCAGGGGAGCAGTATCTGGAGCATCACTGAGAGATTGCAGAAACAATTCACTGCCAACAGACTGTCCCGACAGGGTCCCAGTGCTATAGTCATGGCCTGGATTGGCACGCTGCCCCTCAGATGCCCAATTACATGGAAATGGGGTAAATATAATGCAGAATTCACTTTTTCTCTGCTTAACCACTCAAATGAACAGCATGGGAAATTGAGTCTGACCTCATGAGTCAGCCCTGGACAAGTTCTTAACCCTGTCTCTCCCTCCAGGTACCCAATCTGTTGACTGGGGTCCTGGGGCTAGGACAGAGGGGAGGCCTCCAAACTTGATGGCTAGATTCAAAGATAACCTAAGAAGGCAAGTCAGTAGTTTGCTTGGAAACTTCTCCGAGAATTTCCTTGCAAGTGAGTATATTAGCCAACTTGAGCATGAACTCAACCCAACAAAAGCAAATCCTAGAGGTAAAATGACACTCAATTTGACAACTTCATAACTCCGACTGTCTGAGGGATATGGAAAACCAAAGAGCGTTGGCTCCCATCTTCTCAAAGGGATAACTGGATACATTCAATTCAGTATTGTCCTACCCTAAACCACAATATTGACCAAAAGCAATCAAAATCAAAACTGAAGAAACCTGGGAACGATTACTTCTCAAAAAAGAAAACAATCTTAAAAAAATTTTCATCAAAAAACTTGTAGAGAGAGGTGGCTGAGTGAGAATGACATGGGACTAGAGGAGGAGACGTTGATCAGTGGTGGTGGTGATGGGGAGGGTCAAGAGCCCAAGGATGACACTTTGCCTTGGGATAGCAAGAGGGTGCTCAAACCTATTCCAGTGGTACCTGGCTACCCAGGAAACCTGGGAGTCCTGCCTGTATCTAACCTTGTCTAAAACAACTGTGCTCAGGTGTTGCTGGCAAGCAGGGATCCAGTGATCCATCCAGCTGGGAGGGTATTCAACAAGGAGGGATTTGCAGACCACGGTCACGTAGGGTGCTTGAAACCTCCAGGTCCTGACAATTTCCCATGCATGTGCATTTCTCCCTCCCTGAATCAGTAATTTGAATGGATTTGCGTCTCTAGTTTTGTTCTTTTCCTCCCAGTATGGAATTCTGGAAAAAAGGGAAAGACTTTTCTAGTTGGGGACTTGTTTTTCCCTTCTCTATCCCCTTGAAGATTTGGAGAGGCAGCAGGAATGTTGTAGAGCACTCATATCCCTGAAGGAACAGCCAGTTGCAATGCACGACCATCACTATAGATCTACGATTTATGAAAATAAAGCAATATGTGCCTGTTTCGGTGCCTGCCGTTTGCCTACCAATGGTGCAGTGTTCACCATTCCAGCCCTCTCGGCATTCACATTTGCCATCTTTACAGGTCCCGTGCTCAATGCAGCGGGGGTGGCACACGCGCTGGTCACAAGCTGCGCCTGTCCAGCCCTCTTCACAGCGGCAGGCTCCCCCGATGCAGACGCCGTGAGTGCCACAGTCTACTGAGCACACTTCTGGAAGAAAAACAATGATTACAGCTCAACACCACAGCTGGCAAAACCCTCACTGGAGGCCAGACCACACACATGGCCTGGGTCCCTGGAGCAGGCCCCAAGGCCCAGCAGGTGCGTCACCTTGGGAGGCCTCTCCACTGGCTGGGTATTAATTTATTCTTATGTAGTTTCTAGAGCAGTGGTTCTCACAGTGGGGTCCCTGGACCTGCAGCACCACCATCACCTGGGAATTTGTTAGAAATGCAAATTCTTGTGCCTTGTTTGGACCTCCTGAATTGGAAACTCTGGGCATGGGGCTCAGAAATTTGTTTTCACAAATCCTCCAGGTGGTTTTGATGTGCACTAGAGTGTGAGAATGAACCACTGTTCTAGAGCTTGAGGCCATCCCAGGAGGAGGTCACACAGTGGCAATCCAGTTTGGCAAAGCTACCCAGGAGGTGCCATCTGAAAAGATATATGTGCATCCTGACTCCCTAGCCAGCTGGGACTTTTTTTTTTTTTCCCTGTTGAGAGCCTGAGCTGACCACCGGCCAGCTGGGAACCCCACAGCTCCATTCCCCTAATGATTGCACACTCACCCATCACCCAGATCGGCACCTTGTGGCAATGATGACCTCTATGATTGTGCTGCATTTACACAGCCTCTTTCTCAAAGGAGCTCAAAGTCTTTTGTGCTTGGGGAGGAGACAGACAGACAGATAAACACTCGCTGGCGTTCCAGACCTCTCACTCGAGGACAAGCACGTGCCAGACATTCATCCTTACGACAGACTGTTAAGGGAGGCATGGCTCATTGTGCCAGGGGAGGGAAAACCCAATCAGGAGGGGAAGTGACTCACTCAAAGTCACACAGCATGTAGGCAACACGGTTGGGTCTCAGATTGAGGTCTTCCCCTTCCCCATCCTCTGCAGAGCGTGGCCTGGACCACCAGCATCAGTGTGGAATCCAGAGGTGAGTGGGCTTAGAAGACGTCTCAAAATAGCCCATTTTAACGGACTCTTTTTTTCTTTTGGAATGAAATATTCATTTCTTTCCCATTGTAGGCAAAGCTTCACATATATTCCCTTCCTGATTGCCATGGCAATCTGACAGCTGTCTCACTACCCAGAGGAAGGGGGCGGAATGATGATCGCTTGCTTGGATAGGCACTTGTCACTGTGAATGGAACCATTCTCAGGTAGGTTGGGACTGGCTTGAACTGTTGAACCGTTCCCTCTTAGGGTCACTCGGGAGGGAAGACACATACTCTTAATTTTAGGAAAATAAAGTGTATAGTGCAACTTCATTATTTTCTTGTCACTGGAGTATTGCAGAGCTTTATAACATGTTCACACAGCACCCCAAGGGAGCCTCTTTTCTGTTTTATAGGACGTTCCATTCAGTTTGTCTGGGACTGAATTGTTCTGTTTTGTTTTCTGGTACCTTTAGGGAGTGTGCATAAGAAAACCTATAATGAAAATGGAAGCATTCCTCCCGGGCCCCTCATCCATTTGTAGTGATGGAACAAACGAGGCACAAGAACCTGCGGTATTTTTGTGTGTGTGTGTTTCTCAGGATCACAGACTTCATGACTGAGAAGAGAGTATGATAGGCCCTATGCAATTAACCTAAGTCCCTTTATCCCAGTGAGAAGAGTAGATTCCCATCCATTTGGGCTCATGGAAGACCATAGGGCATGAGTATTGGGAAAAGCGAGGAGGAAACTTCTTGGCTTACCAACAGAGCAGTCGGGACCCATCCAGTTGGGATCACAGCTGCAGAGACCTGTGTCGGGGACGTAAGTGCCATGCCCACTGCACTGGTCTGGGCACTGGACTCTTGCCAGCTCACAGTTTAGACCACCCCAGCCAGGGCTGCAAAGGCATTCTCCATTTACACAGACCCCATGGCTGGAACAGGTGGGGTCCAAGCAATCAACTGAAAAAAAAACAAAGAGGACAAGTATTGATCACTTATGGGGGTGGGCCATGAGACACCACCTTGCCGCTGAAGAAGCCAGTGATTCACTAATTCTTATCCTCTTGGGAGCAAATGGAGCAGCCCAGGTAATACTTACGTGGTCTCTTGAAGAACAACCCATAAAGAATTCAAGGATTTTTATGTGCCCAAACACCGAATCTCCAACTTGAAGAGAATGTAAGAGAGAGAGGGGATTTCTCAAGCAGAGCTTTAGGGGGAACCAGATATAGAGGTGTGTCATTCAATGTTGAGAACCTTGTACTTCTAAACATTAGTACTTTAATTATATCATATCAGAGCTTCTGAGCCTGGAACATGAATACTGGTGATATCTCTACATGTATCCCCAAACCCAATTATCCCTCACTATCAGAGAGAAAAAGAAGGCTCATTCTAACTTCACTAATATTTGACTTCAGAAGGTAACAAAGGATTAAAAAGAAAACCAATGAAACTTATAAATGAGTCACTTTCCTAATTAAATTTCACTTAGGCTAAGTTTAAAAGTAGTTTCCATTCGTTGTCACACATCTACAACAGGAGTCAGTGAAAAAAGCAGGATAGAAGGGGTGAAGCTAGGTATGGAAATGATCCCAAAGAGGTAATCTTCCTAAATATAATCATGAGTGGACTGAATGGGGGAGTCTCTAGCTGTGGCACTGACATTCCCTCAGACTGTCAGTCAGAAGAGTTAATGGTCAGGTTTTGGTCACTGTCATTCTTGCTAGTTTTATGGTCTGTTTGGCCATCTAAGTACTCAGGGTGGGTATGCATCCAGTAGGTAACTTGAAGATTCCTACTCTAGATTCAACTCAAAGTGAGCTGCCAAATCCAGTTCTCAACAACAGGACTTTTGCATGGGAATTTGACTCCAAACCTTGGATGTTCATCCAGCCCCAGAGTTGGATAAATAGGGCTTTTTAGAGGAAGATCAACTTCCTTAGGTATTTCTAACAAATGATACAATGGCATTTGAAGATGAGAGAAATGTACACCATGGGGTTTGGATGGCAAATAGTGGTTTTGCAGAGAGCTCAGATGTTGTCTTGTGAATCAGAGAAATAGGAAAGTCTCATCACCTTATTTAGCTAAGACATACATTTTCTTCATTTTCACAGCTCGGAAATCAGCCCTCTCGGCCTAGGTTAAAGCATTTTCTTCTGCCGTCAACTGGGGGCACAGCCAGCTTGAGACCACTTTAAATTCTTTTCTTGAGGTTTTTTGGACCACTCTGCTGCTGTAATTTAGTCCCTCATGTGCATGTGTGCCATCGTGTAGTTCAAATTCTCAGAGATTTTGATTTCTCTCTTTGCCTGATGCCAAGATTGAAACCTACAAGATTTTTGGCCTCTTAAATAGTTCACCATGACACCGAAATGGCAACCCTTTGGGGTCCCAGCTTTTTGTACCATAGTATCAACTTTTTTTCTTCTTATGGCATACAAAATAATGGTATGTTTTAAAATCGATGATACATTGGCTCTAAATATGACATTATTTAGATTACCCATGCCACAAATGATTTCATTCTGGGGTATGTCAGAAATCAGGAACTTGAGTTTATTAGAAATCACAGTATTCCATGAAGTTTCCAAAGAGCAGTGCTCCCTTGAGGCAACAATATGAATTTTCAGTGTAAAGACATGTTTCTGATCTGATCCATTTGAATCTTCTCAGGAAGATATTATTTATGAAAACCAGCTCAAAACTATTTGAGCCATGGGGAAACAGAAGCTGCCATTGATTATAAAAAAATAAAAAATACACTCTCAGAAAGGGGAATTTCAGTGATTTATTATTAGGTGGAGACGTTTATGATGATGTTACTTGCTCTGGTTGCAATCACTTTAACGGTTGAATTCATTGTCTTCTGTATTATCACTTCTGATGATATAACCTTTTCTAACACCTTCAAATTTTCTCAGGATGGTGGAGTGCATCTGGAGGTAAATGAATCGAAAGTTTCAAACAAATAGAAGACATTTACGGCTGTGCAATGTCTTTGGTGTCTGTCTTGTGCTTAGAACAGTAAAAAAATATAGTAGGTGTTCAATACCCAGTTGCTACAGGAATGAATGGCAGACTGCTATAAAGCATTTGTCATTACCGAGAAAAACTATGGAGAACTAACAACAAAGAAATGGTGCTAACAACTTCTTGCTTTTGGGAAGCATGCTGTGTCATTTGGGATCTGTAAAATATGAGCTAATTCATTCAGAATCAATCTTGTCCATATTCTTCTAATACAAGGAAATCCCAAAGTTGTATTTTTTTCCTCTCTGCCCATCTTTAATACAGCAAAATCAAAATATACACAGAGATATTTCATGTGCTATGTGTCTCAAAAACTACCCTCCATCTATAATTAGCTATTTAAAATGTTTGGTGAGGTGCCAACAGCTAGGAGCTTTCAAAAACTTAAAAAAAGCATACCATACACTTTTTCTTAAAAGGATGAAATAAAAAGTAATATACACCTCCCTAAAAGAAAATAAGAAAATATAGTTTTTCTTCCAGACAAGTTAGCTTTCTCTTCTCTATCTTAAATTATAGTATGGAGAAAAGAAGAAAATCCACTGAGATATATTAGTCCAGGAGTGGAATGTCATCAAGAGAATCATTTATTATATCTAGATATATGAGCCAACCCTTTCAGTTATACAAGTAAATATGCTTTTTGTGCTATACAATTACAGCAGCTGATGGAGTAACTAAATCCAGACTTTAAGAAGAGCGGTTGCATTATGAATTTTAAATTTGGTTCCAATTTCATGAGATGGTCTTGTGGCCACATCCTTAGAATCTTTAGCAGGCAGGAGGGACTATGGCATCTTACAAAGCTTTATAAATAGAAACAGTGTTACACTTAAAAGGGGGACAGTGGCCTTTACCAGCTAAGAACCATGTGCCTTACAACACCAGCCCCTTGGCAGCTGAAATCATTAGAACTCATTTAGTCTTGGGCCCTCTGTAGGTTTGACAAAAAAGGGTTGTGAATGCAATTTCTATCCCTAAGGATAAAAAAAGAGGTCAAGGAATTTTACAAACAATATGTACTATAAACCCCTGAAGAACCATGAATTACATTTATGAAGTTAAATGTCATTGAAAAATGACTCAACCATGAAACTGACAAGAAAACATGGCTGACTTGAACTAATATGTCCGTTCCTCTCTCATCACCTGCCCACTCCCCCAGATATCATTAAATGAAACCTCGTGAATCCGTCCTTTCATTTTCCTGTGCAAATTTGTTAATAGTACAACAATGTTTATACAGCAAAAATGGAGGATGGCAACTATTGATTTCGTTGCCATGGCCATTTCAGGTAAATTGTCTGAACGTTATGACTATGATGAATATCAGAAATAAAAAAGCTAAATGGAAGAAAAAGTGCTGATCCAGAGCTTCTGATTCCATTTCCTATTTTGAAAACAGCATATGAATCACCTCAATTCATTCTTTTTGGGTTGCAGAAATCAATAGAGGAGATTTCATCCTTTTATAATGATCCACGTGGCTTTCTTATTTTGTTGGATGGTTAATTCATTCCGAACATTGAAATAAGACTGGTTGGTAGAGTAAGAAAGTTGAGAAATCACTTGAAATTCTACTCACAAAGATATGTACAATCTTTACTGGAGGGAAAAAAATTCTAAGACGGGCAATGTCATTGCTTTATCATTTCGTTCTCGCCAAATGATGTATGCAAAAGGTCGTTTTAACCTTTCTTGTCATGTTATTGGCCTCTCCCATGTTTTCAGCAAATGCAGCTTTGCCTTCTGCAATCCATTTATCTTTAAGAACTTTAACCTTTCAAGCAGGGTTATTAAATCAGTCCTTCCTCTATCCAAACTCCCAATTTGGTTTTATGATGCAGATGGAGGGAGGCTACCTTTTATAATAGAGGGGAAAAAAACATATAGAGTGTTGAGCAAATGAAGATCTGGGGGTCAGACTTCTGGGTCCCATTAATGGCATTACCACTGATGTATTGGAAAATCTTAGAAGAATAATGTCATGGAAGCTGACTCTTTGTAGCCATAGTTCTAAAAACTATGAAATGGGAGATTTCAGAAGGAGAGCTTTTGTATGTTTATCTAAGGATAAGCTACTGTCATTACTTTGTCGTGAGGGCTGTAATGATTTTTTTTTAATAGAACCCTGGAGATCTATTACTTAACAGGATGGGAGAACAGATCCACTTGAATCTGAGAACCTCATAGCACCTGAGGCCCCTTTTTCTCAGCTTGGCAGTGAGAAGCTGAGAGGCAACACAGGCATATGGCACCTAACAGAGTCTTTTCTAGGAGGACATTCTGTGTGGTCCTCTCAAGTTATTTCACATGGGGTAGGTGGTGGGCTTCACTTTTCCCCTTAGCTTGTTGGGTGAGTTGACACTTTTTCCACTGGGAATGTGGGAGGGAAAAGTGCTGTTTGAGTTGCACGGGAATGTTTGCCTGGCAGACACATGTAGAAGAAAGGTGCTCAGCTGGAAAATAACAACTGAGCCAATTCAAAGGGTGGGAGTGGGCCAGGGATAGAGAGCATCAAGGCTCTTACCTGACTACGAACTCTGGTTCATGCTTTATATTGAGAGAAACAAGAGATGAACAAGCCGAGACTGTACTATGGAAGCACAAATACAGAGGGGGAAGAGTGACAGGCAGTTTGTCAGAGTTCCTTCGCCTTATAGGTCTCAACACCTTGTACCAAATAACTCTTCTACAAGCACTAACCAGAGTGACTAGGACTGTAGCTGGCTTCTGATCAGCTCCAGAGCGGTGCTCCTTCTCAATCCCTGTACTGCCTCCTCCATGCCGCCTTCCTGCTCACTGAGTCTCATCTCTGATAGTGTCTTTTCAGATTGGATTCAGTTTATTACACCCCTAACTTTTCCCATGGGTGCTAGAGGCCACCAGAATGCATGTTATACTGAGCATTTCAGAATTCACCAAATTCCAGTCCTGTGCTACACACCCACCCTCCTCTAATTCTGTGTGATTTAGGTTACCAGGACAATGTGCCCTACAACGTGTCTCTAAATGACATGGCTGTCTATTGTCTTTCAAGTCTGACTGCTTTCTGTTGGTATTAATTTTTGTAAAATGTACACATACATATATGGGTACTAGATTACCAGGGGCAGTTAAAAAAAAAATAAAACAACTATGGGGAACACAGGGAGATTAAGGATTCTTGTTTATTTATTTATTTTTCTGGATAGCTTTAGTAATTCCCAAATCAGAGGATTTTATTTTATTTTTTTATTTAAAAAAAATTTTTTTTTCAACGTTTTTTATTTATTTTTGGGACAGAGAGAGACAGAGCATGAACGGAGGAGGGGCAGAGAGAGAGGGAGACACAGAATCGGAAACAGGCTCCAGGCTCCGAGCCATCAGCCCAGAGCCTGACGCGGGGCTCGAACTCACAGACCGCGAGATCATGACCTGGCTGAAGTCGGACGCTCAACCGACTGCGCCACCCAGGCACCCCTTAAATCAGAGGATTTTAAATAAAGCAGAAGAAAAGAAGAAGATCGGGAAGTAGAAGAAAGAAAAAAGGGTAAAGGAGCAGGAAGGGGGGGAAGGAGGAGTTACAGGCAAAGAGAAGAAAGATAAAGGCAGAGAAAGCAATTTAAAGAAGTAGCCAATTAACATAAAGAAGGGTAAACAAAGCATTCCTTCCAGAACCCCTCCACAGCCCTGTGTTTTCTACAACTTCAGAAGTCTACAAAACCCAAGGCATTTGAAGTTCTCTGCGCAAAATGCTGAAGTTTCCTTTGCAAAATGCGGAGCCTTGGATTGGGCTCCTTAGCAAACGTCTGAGCCTGTAGTATCCTCCCGCCTCTGCTGCTGCCCAGCCTGGCCCTGCAGCACTTACCTTCCTCACAGTGCTCGCCTTTGTGGCCAGCGGAGCACACACAGTTCCCATCAATGCAGGAGCCATGGCCCCCGCAGGAAGGATCGATGCACTGATTCATGGGCACATCACACTCTGCGCCTTTCCAGCCGCTGTAGCACTGGCACGTCCCTTTGGAATATTGTCCGTTTCCACTGCACAGGACGGGGCAGGCAGCTGCAAAAACCAGAGACAGAACACCAGGTCACAGGGGGCAGTGCCTGAGGGGTTGTGTCTGTCTATGGAGGCAGAGCCCACCTGGCATTTCAGCTTTGTTTGCAATGTTAGAGGTTGGAAACTCTGGTCATGGAGGTGCGGAGCCATCTTCAAATAAACAATTACTATCACAATGACAACAACAAAAATGCTACTAGTAACAGCAGCTACCACCAATTAGATGCTTATTATGTGCCAGGCACAGGGTCAAATGCCCTATGTACAATTTATTCCTTAATCACCATAATCATTCTATGAGGTGGAGGCTAGACTCTGGATGCCTGTTTTACAGATGAAGTTCAGACTGGTCAGATTAGGCAGCCAAAGCCACAAAGCTCAAAAGAGGGGGAGTCCCCTTAGAAAGCAAGTTGGCCCAACTCTAAGCTGTGCACTTGATCAAGCTACATGGATTCATGTGTTATTATTAGTGGTACAGGAGATTGGGATCCATTTTGCTGAGTATTTAGCTAATTGGCTTCTATTCCTGACAACTTTATGTCCATTAAAAAGAAGTGGGATGGGCTGTGGTTGACACACTCAATCTCTTTATGTTTTAGCTTCCTTATCTAGACTACAAAGAGATAAATGTGTAATAAAGAATAGACTAAACATGTCTGGACTATTAAGAAAAAGAAATCAAGAAGGGGAGGGCAAACCGAAGATCTGAAACTTGTAGTGGTTCCTGTCCCAGCTGGGACTCCCCTGCATTTGTGCAGAGGAAGAGGGCTGAAAGTCATCAAGGACCATCTGGTATGAGATTACCCAATGTTTTTCACCAATCTCAGCTCAAATGTGCCAATTCACCACTTTTAGAGATCAAGACTGGGATTTTAGTGGTCACCTTCAGTCTTTGGACTCTTCCTTTCAGAATCGGTTTGTAAAGAACCTAAGTTTCCAATGTGGCTTCTCATTTTGGGCCTAGAAGGAGGGCACAACTGCCTGCTTTGGAGCTGGCACTCAGGGGCCTTCAGAAATGACCAAGAGAGATGTTTCAGAGACTCCTGGTTTACCCATGATTTGGAATGCATGGGTTCTGAGAATTTTACATGTACATGTATGTGTACAGACCAAATTGTGTCACAGGACAGGGATGCAATTAGATCGCTGCAGTAAATGGTGCCACCCTGCCTCATCAACTGTCCCCTGTTGTCATGTATCTATCTTGTTTTTATAGTAATTAGCTTTCCTTCTGTGAGAGTCTAATTTCCCGGAGATTTAGTAAACCCCTTGAGGACAGGACCATGTTCATCACTGTTGATTTCCTTTTAGCTCTGCAGTCATCAATGTTGATGTAAGTAAATACTTCTCCTATGTTCTGATATTTAGACATCGTCAACTAGGAGGTTATGGCAAGCACTAAATGGCCATTTATGAAAGACATGGAAAACACAGTTTGTGGAATAAACCTCATGCTGCACACCTGGTACCTTTTTCTGAGGTTTGTAACTTAATTGCAAACTTTTCTGAAACAAAAACATCTTAAAGTTGACATATGGTTGAGGGATGTCCTGCCCTCCCCCCAGTGTTTTATTATAGGACAGTTGTGGAAATTATTTGGGCTATGATTCTTAGCAGAATTCTCATCCTTCTGAATCTACCAGAGAAAAATGAGTTCAAAAGTGAGAACATCAAAGCCACATAATTGACTCTGGATAGACTCTCTTTAAATGTAGAGAGTATGCTTTCTATTCCAGGATACTTTAGCAGAGGTCTGTACAGAGTTGCTATACATGCTGATTGTCTAAGGCAGGGTAGAAGAAAGCTTTGAACCCAGGGTGCCCAAGATACAGGTTAGGGACTGTGCAAATGTGAGGAAGCATGAGAAAAAGTATGGTCTTTTGAAAAGTTTTGAGAGGGCTCTGAAGAAAAAGTAAATTTGTTCCATGTCAGTTTCTCATGAAATATGCTAAGTTCTATGTCAGGAATGGCAAATGTGTGATGGAAATTACTATTCTCCCTTCCTGTACCTCTGCAGGCATCATCAATTGATCATGGCATCTTGTTGCCCTGAGCCTAGACAGAGCCTCAAACCTTCAATGCAGTGCCCAGGTTGAGACCTGCAAGAAGGCAGAATTGGCATTTCAAGAGAAAATCCACTTTCCATTTTTGATCTAGGTAACATTAAAGATATCTCTTCTACTGGCAAGACTAGAATCGGCATCATTTCTTACCCCACTTCTACTCTAGCCCACTGAAATAGGAAACTAGTGAGAAGGGTGGCCACACATACAGTGAAATGAGCTTCCAAGGGCTGTTTCTGAGTTGAGGATTATATATTGGACAAGCTTCCAAGAACAGCAGAGAAAGTTACATCCAATCACCCCACTGGACCCCCACTGTACCTTCTTTCCTCTCAAAGGGTGGAAGAGGGTAGAAAGTAAGGGGTGAATAAGTATTATCTTTATTAATTGATAAAATAGTTACAATTATTTTATTTATTCATACTGCAACTATTTCTCTTCTGTATAAACTCCATATGGTGAAAAAAAAATAGGATTGTCTAGAAGGTAAGAATGGATTTTATTTAAAACCAGGTGCTTGGGAAATCAAATTTAAAATGTGACCTACTTAAATTACTCAGGGGAAGAAATGGAGACTCGTCAGGTCAGAGAATTCTCCACATTCTAAATGCAGCTTTCCTTCAGTATGTTTGCTGCATGACCACTGGGAGTGTGGTAAGAAATGCAAAACACTGTGGTATTCTCTGGAAAGCAAGGCACTGGATGGACTTGGCTGATGCCACATAAAAAAGTGGAAGCAGCTTAAAGAGGAATAAATTTTTCTAGTGATCCAGGTGCCACTGGGGGCGAATGCAAAAGCCAGATGAGAGCCTTCTAGTGGTCACTGGGCTCACCTGCATGGAGAGCAACATCCCTCAGGAGTAACTGATTCATTCTCAGACATAACTCAACGCAGACTGTCACAGTATGTAAGGCTCAGCCTGATCGTCATTTGAGAGGCCGAATGTGGGGACCTCCCATATTCATAACTTTTCTTATATTTTTACTATCACAAATCTACATGATTGTTTTCTTTAAATGACAGTTTATAGGACAAACAACTCTTGACTCCATGCTCTGCCCAGAGGTAATATGGAGCAGAAGCAGAAAGAGCAAAAATTTTGTTGTCAGAAAGACCTGGGCTTAAAAACCTGGCTTGTCACTTACCAGCTTTGGGAATTTGGCCAGATCACTGCATTTCTCTGAAATCCAATTTTATCTTCAATGTATCATTTTTCAGAGTTAATGGGAGCATTAAGTGCAATTATGCATGCAAGGACTCAAAGTAGTAGCTGACACATGGTTTACAATGACCAGATGTTCCCTCTTGAAATTCCAGACTGAACCTCCAAAATGACTTCAAGGGTTAATAAAATAAAAAATGCAGTGTGTCTCAAACGTGTGCATGCACGCACATATATACCTCCTCCACCACCACCACCAGGCTATCAAATAATACTAATGGAAAGAGTTCATCTTCTTCTTCCTGCAATCTTCTCTGGTTGTGGGTGGGAGGTGGTTTTGGAATCACATGTGGAGTGTTTGATGTCCCTGCCTCTCTCTCCTCTTCCTGAGGCTTACAGTAGCAGAACATTGCGCATTCAAGCTACTATTTAAAATTAATTAAAATGTTTGCACAAAGTGACTATTCTTGTTTTACAAATCTAGTAAATAGAAGCTCTAAGACTCACGCAGAAGAAAAATAAATTACTGCTGCCACTAACAAATGACAAGTTAACAGGCTGATGACAAAAAAAAAATGACACAATTTAGATTCACCTAAATGTGTAAAGCTCATTTTAATGATCAAGCTGCAGGGTTTTTTTCTCCCCCAAGTTCTCTGTAAGGGATGAAATGAATTATCAGTGTTATTTGCTCAGTGGGAAGTAACAGGACAAGCCACCCATATCTTCTGTTTTCTTTTTTTTTTTAATGTTTATTTATTTTTGCGAGAGAGAGAGAGAGAGAGTGAGCGAGTGAGCATGAGTGGGGAAGGGTTAGAGGGAGAGAGGGGGACAGAGGATCTGAAGCTGGCTCTGTACTGACAGCAGCAAGCCTGACACGGGGCTCGAACCCACAAACCATGAGTTCATGACCTGAGTCGAAGTCGGAAGCTCAACTGACTGAGCCACCCAGAAGTCCCTCAAATGTTGTATCTTTTAAAAATTATTTGAAATATGATTGAAAGTCTCTGTGGAAAAGAGACTTGAGAATACTTGAACCTAGTAATCTGGGTAAATTGTCAAACTAACACTAACGATTAATTGGTTGTCTTACTTCCCAGTTAATCAATAAATACTTATGAATAGCCTAATATGTACTAGTAGCTGGGTTACGTGCTAGGAAAAGAATGATGGAGAAATAAAGATGCCTGATTGTCCTGAAGCAATTGAGGATCTAATATTTGGGTGATAAAGGCAAAGCAAAGCTCAGTATCCTTAACACCAAAACTGGTGTCCCGTGGTCTTTCCACATTGTGGAATTAGCTTGGTGCTCAGCAAAATGGGTTAGGAAAGAGAAGTTTCATTTCTTGCTAGGTCTCTGCAAGGAGCTCATCTGCAGAACCAAGGTGGGGAAGTACTCTGACCAGGGAACTTGGTGGGATGCAGATCTGCCTGATTTGGATTCTTAGATGAGGACTTTTGTGGGCTCTAGGGCCTAGTTTGCCCACACCCAGGCAAGGAGCTGAATCATAGCCCTACCCACTGTGAAGAGTTTCTTCTAGCTCCATGTGACCAGAATGGCTGGTAACAGCTCCTGGAAGCTGTGTAGTCCAACTGTGCTTGAGCCAAGAGGCAGACAGGAAGATCTGACTGCCCCCAAAGCAAAGCTAATACCACGCATGGAAGCTTTCTGTGCTATTCACAGTAGGGGGATTAATTCATGCCAAGGCTGAAGGTAGCTCTCAACCCCTCCCACCTGAAGATCATGTTTGGAAGTTGAGAGTAGTCTGGAGTCTTCCTTCTCCCTTCCACATAGGCAAGGGGGCTGAGACATAGCCCCAATCACTGTGGAGTGTGTCTTTCCGCCCTATCTAACCAGGGCTGGTAAGAAAAATGTGAAAGCTGCATGGCCCAGTAGTACTAGAGCTGAGAATAGGGGAGGTAGAGCCAAGTTTGCAGAGCGAAGCCAGTAGACCTGTTTGGCCCCAGAACTTGGAGTATAAGTCAGCTTGCATTAAGACAACAAAGAGTTTTACTAGTTTTAGAGTGGCTTCCCCCACAGTGCCCTGGCAGGAAATCTAATTTGTGGCCCTGCTTAATGCTGAATATTGCCTTCAGCCTGTGTGACCAAGGAACCTGCATAGCTCATTCAACAACCCTACATACAGTGGCATTTGAACAGAGAGCATAGCCTGTGGTTTCCTTTGTCTGTAGAGCAAAATGAGTGGCCTCATATGACCAAGAATTCAGTGAATACCCTGGCCTGATTCAAACTCTCAAACAATGAACTGTACAAACCTTGGGTCCTGGTTTGTTGCCCTGACTAATTCATAGCCCATCTATAATACCTAGCTCTAACCATTTATGAAGCCTGACCAGAGAATCCAGGCAGCCATGAAGCCCATCCTATAGCTTCACTTGGGTAGACAACCAAGCCAGCAGTCATATCCAACTATTCTTAGCCAGTGGCAAATCCCTTCACCCTTGTCCTCAGGGCTCAAACAGTTGTCCTGCCCCAAAACAGACCATAATATCAGGCTCTACCTGCCTAGTGACATTACCATAAGACATATTCAGAAGCCCAAAATGAGCTGATTGGTGAGGAACTATATCTTCCAAAGCAAACCTGTAAAATCTGCAAGAGAAGTCTCAACATAAAGAATCAAGGACCACAAAAAAATTAGGTAAATATGACACTACTGAAGGAAACTATAAAATTCTATACTGTACTGATCCTACAGAAATGGAGATCTATGAATTGTGAGACAAAGAATTCAAAATAAGCCTCTTAAGGAGGTTCAGTGAACTCCAAGAAAACACAGACAACTAAATGAAATTAGCAAAACAATGCAAAAACAAAATGAGAAGTTTGACAAGGAAATAGAAACCATCAAAAAAACAAAAACAAAAACAAAAACAAAACTCAAGTTGAAAAATATAATAGCCCAACTGAGAATTCAATATAGAGTTTCAAAAGTAGTAGACTTGACCATGCAGAAGAAAGAATCAGTGACCTGGAGGATAGAATATTGGAAACTACCCAGTTAGTGGAGCAAAAAAGAAAAGAATGAAAGAGTGAAGAAAGCCTACAGGAATTATAGGACACAATGAAAACAGATAACATTCACATTATCTGAATTCCAGAAGATGAGATAAAGAGAAAGGGACAGAACGTATATTTAAAAGCCAATAATGGCTGAAAACTTCCCAAATCTAGGGAGATAAATGGAAATCTAGATCCATGAGACTGAAACAAATAGGTTGAACTCAAATAGGGCTACACTGAGACACATTAATTAAATTGTCAAAAATCAAAGGTAAAGAATTTTAAGAAAATCAAGATAAAAGAGAGAAGTAATATACAAGGAAGCCTGTATAGAACAATCAACAGACGTCTCAACAGAAAATTTTCAGGCCAGGAAAAACTGGGATAACATATTCCAAATACTGAATAAAAATAACTGTCTACTGAAAATTCTATACTGGGTGAAACTGTCCTTCAGAAACAATGGAGGAATAATGACCTACCCAAATAAACAAAAGCTGAGGGAGTTCATGACCACCAGACCTGACCTACAAGAAATTCTAAAGGAGTTCTGTGAGTGGAAGTGAAAGAATACTAATTAACCTCAAAAACAAAACAAAACAAAACAAAACGTAGTGTAAATCTCACTGGTAATGGTAAATATATATATAGTTAGATTTTGCAATATGGTAATAGTGGCAGATAACTAACTTACAACTCTAGCTCTAGTTCTAAGTTATACAATTACATGTAAATTGTAATAGCAATAGCCTAAAATGTGAGTGGGAGAAGTATAAAATATATGAATTCTATTGAAATTAAGTTGTTATCAGTTTAAGATATTATAAGTTTAAGATATTTTATGTACCCCTCATGGTAATCCCAAGGGAAAATCTTGTAGCAATTACACAAAAGAATACAATAAAGATGCTTAAGCATGCTAATGCCAAAAGATATCAAAACACACAAAAAAGCAGGATAAGGAATAAGGAACAATGGATCTACAAAACAGCAGAAAACAATTAACAAAATGGTAATAGTGTTTACTTATCAATAATTATTTATTTATTAAAAAATTTTAATGTTTATTTTTCAGAGAGAGAGAGAGAGCAGGAGAGGGGCAGAGAGAGAGGGAGACAGAATCCCAAGCAGGCTCTGTGCTGTCAGCACAGAGCCCAATTTGGGGCTCGAACCCACAAACTGCGAGATCATGACCTGAGCTGAAACCAAGAGTGGGATGCTCAACCCACTGAGCCACCTAGGTGCCCCTCGATAACTACTTTAAATGTAAATGATTAAAATTTCCAATCAAAATACAAAGAGTGGCTGAAAGGAAAAAAGACAAGATGCAACAATATGCTGCTTACAAGAGACTCACTTTAGCCTTAAAGACACACAGAGAATGAAGAGATGGAAAAAAAGACATTTCAAGTAAATGGTAACAACAACAACAAAAAGGAGGGGTAGCTATATTTATACCAGACCAAATAGACTTTTAAAATGATAAAAACAAACAAACAAAGAAACAAGGAAAGTCATTATATACAGGGGTCAATAAGAGAAATAAGAGAAAAACAATTGTAAATATTTATGTACCAAATACTGAAGCACCTAAATACATAAAGTGAAAACTAATAGAGCTAAAAGGAGAAATAAACGATAATATAATAATAGTTGGGGACTTTAATACCCCATTCTCAACAATGGATAGATCATCCAGACAGAGAATTGATAAGGAGATAGCTGATTTGAACAACAGTATGACTAAATGGACCTAAAAGACATATAAAGAACCTTCTATCCTACAACACCAGAATATACATTCTTCTGAAGTGCACATAAAACATTTTCTAGTATAGACCACATGTTAGAGCACCAAATAAGTCTTAGAAAAATCAAGGTTAAAATTATAACAAATATCTTTTCAGACCACAGTGATCTGAAACTAGAAATCAATAGCAAGGGGAAAATGGGAAAATTCACAAAAACATGGAAATTAAACAGCATCCTCCTGAGCAAACAAATGATGAAAGAAGAAACTAAAAGTGAAAAAGTTTTCTTGGGACAAATGAATATAGAAATACAACATACCAGAACTTATGGAATGCAGTATAAGCAGTTCTTAGGAAGTTCACAGCAGTAAATGCCTACATTAAGAAGCAAAAAGAACTCAAATAATAACATAACTCTATGCCTTAAGGAACTAGAAAAATAAAGAACTAAGGCCAAAGTTAGCAGAAGAAAAGAAATCATAAGGGTTCGAGCAGAAATAAATGAAGTAGAGAACAGATACACAACAGGAAAGATTAGCTAAACTAAGAGTTGGTTCTTTGAAAAGATACACAAAATTGACAAACCCCTCACAGGACTAACCAAGAAAAAAACAGAAAGGATCCAAATCAACAAATTTAAAAATGAAAAAGGAGACATAATAACTGACCACACAAAAATACAAAGGATCAGAAAAGGCTACCATGAATAACTATACACCAACAAATTGGACAACCTAGAAGAGATGGAAAAATTCTTAGAAAATCTGAATAAACAAATTACCAGTAAGGAGATTGAATTAGTAATAAAAAATCTCCCAATGAAGAAAAGCCCAGAACCAAAATTTATTGGTGAATTTTACCAAACATTTAAAGAAGAAGTAACACAAATCTTTCTCAAACTCTACCAAAAAATCCCAACTGGAGATCCTGTTTGGGAAAATGAGAGTAATCTGGAATGGCCCCTCTTCTTACCATCCAGGCAAGGGGGCTGAGAATATATTTTATGAGGCTAGCACTATCTGATACCCAAACCAGAAAATAACACTACTAGAAAAGAACACTACAGGCCGATATTCCTAAAAAATATAGATGCAAAACTTTCACCAAAATACTAGTAAACTGAATTTAGCAACACATTAAAAACATCATTCACCATGATCAAGTGGGATTTATCTCTAGGATGTAAAGATAGTTCACATACATAAACCAATTAATGTGACACATTCTGTTAATAAAAGGAAACAAAATAATATCATCTCAATAGACACAATAAAAAGCCTCTGACAAAATTCAACATCCACTCATGATAAATACTCCTAACAAATTAGGCAAAGAAGGAATATATCTCAACATAATAAAGCCTATATATGAGAAGCCCACAGCTGACATTATACTCAACAGTGAAAGGTTGAAAGGTTTTCCTTTAAGATCAGGAATAAAACAAGGGTGTCCACTCTCAGTCCTATTCAACAAAGTACTAGAAGTACTAGTAAGAGCAGTCAGGCAAGAAAAAGAAATAAAAGGCATTGAAATTGGAAAGGAAGATGTAGAATTGTCTCTTTTTGCAGATGACATTATTTTATAGACAGAGAATCTTAAACATTCAACCAGAAAACTTAGATCTAATTAATGAATTCCATAAAGTTGCAGGATACAAAATCAACGTAAAAAAATCAGTAGTATTTCTATATCTTAACAACAAAGTTGTAAAAAATAAAGAAAGAAATTAATGCCATTTACAATAGCATCAAAAGCAATAAAATACTTAGGAACAAATTTAACTAGGGAAGCGAAAGATCTCCACTCTGAAAACTGTAAAACACTGATGAAAGAAATCAAAGAAGACACAAATAAACAGAAAGGTATCCTATGCAATGTATTTGAAGAATTCATAATGTTAAAATGTTGATACTACCAAAAATCATCTACAGATACAATGCAGTTTTTATCAAAATTCCAATGGCATTTTGGTCCACAAAAGACCTCAGACAGAAAAAGAAATCCTGAGAAAGAACAAAGCAGAAGATATCACACTTCGTGAGTTCAAGCTATACTATAAAGCTATAGTCATCAAAATAGTATGGTTCCAGTATAAAAACAGACACATAGACCAAAAGAACAGAATTGAGAGTCCTGAAATGAACCCAAGCATATATGGTCAACTAATATTTGGCAAGGGAGCCAAGGGTATTTACTGGAGAAAAGATGGTTTCCAATAAATGGAGCTGGGAAATTTGGATATTTGCATGTAAAAGAATAAAACTGGGCCCCTCTCTTACACCAGTCACAAAAACAACTCAAAATAAATTAAAGATTTAAATGTAAGACCTGAAACCATGAAACTTCTAAGAGAAAATATAGGAACAAATCTCCTTGACATGGGTCTTGCTAATGAGTTTTTGGATATGACACGTAAAATACAAGCAACATAATAAAAAATAAACAAGTGGGACTATATCAAACTAAAAAGCTTTTCCACAGCAAAAGAAACCATCAACACAGTGAAACACAACTCTCAGAATGGGAGAAAATATTTGCAAACCCCGTGTATCTGATAAGAGGTTAATATCCAAAATGTATAAAGAAGTCATACACCAAAATGGAAAAAACAAACAAAAACAAAAACAAAAATTTAAAAGTGGGCAAAGGGCCTAAATAGTACTTAATACAAAAAAGATATATGAAAGACTAATGGGTACATGAAAAGATGTTCAACATCACTAGCCATTAGGGAAATGAAAATTAAAACAACGAAATATCTCCTCACACATGTTAGAATGATTATCATTAAAAGACAAGAGAGAAAACCGTAAATTGGCATAGCCACTAAAGAAAACAGTATAAGGAACCTTAAAAAACAGAAACACTGTGATTCAGCAATTCTACTTCTGGGAATATACTCAAAGTAAACAAAACCAATAACTAACTCGAAAAAGATATCTGCACTCTCATGTTCACAGGAGCATTGTTTACAATAGTCAAGACATGGAAACAATCTACATGTTCACTGATGGGCGAATGAATAAAGAACTTATGATATATAGACACAATGGAATATTATTCAGCCATAAAAAATGAGGAGATCCTACCATTTGCAACAACATGGATGAAACTTAAAGGCACTATGTTAAAGGCAATGTCAGACAGAGGAAAACAAAATTGTCCAATCTCACATGTGGAATCTGAAAACCAACAACAACAAAAAACCAAACTCATAGAAAAAGAGATCAGACCTGTGGTTACCAGAGGTGGGGGGGGTGGGCAGGAACTGGAGGAAGGTAGTCAAAAGGGACAAACTTCCAGTTAGAAGATAAGTACTGGAGATGTAATATACAGCATGATGACCATAGCCAACATTGCTGTATGATATATAGGAAAGTAGTGAAGACAGTAAAATCCCAAGAGTTTGCAACACAAGAAGAAAATTTTTTTTCTCTTGTCTTTTATCTTTTCTTTTTATGAGAAAGCTATCCATATGAGAGGATGAATGGTAGTTGTGATCACTTCACCATCTATATAAATCAAACTATTGTGTTGTATGCCTTAAACAGTGACATATGTCAATTGTTACTCAATAAAGGTGAAAAAAATTCCATACAGATTAAAGATCTAAATAGAAAAAAAATACAAAAGCATGAGAAGAAATACTGAAGACTAATTTTATTTTCTTGGGAAGAGGATATGTAAGGAAGACAGATTCCAGAAACCGAGAAGGAAAAGATCAGCTTTGATTACATAAGATTTATATTTTCTCTACTACAAAGAATGCCCTAAACGAAATTAAGGGATGACCAACCCTGGGAAGAAATATTTTTAACACATTTTACAGAGTAGAGTTTGATATCTGAAATACACAAAGAGCTCTTACAAATCAATAAAAAAAGAGACAGATGAATGAAAACCTGGGCAAAGGACATAGAAATGTAAACTGCCAATAAAAGTATGAGAAGACACATAGCTTCACTAGCAGTTAATTAAGTATAGATAAAAATAATGAGGAGAAATAATCCTTGGCTTATCATATTGGGAAAAAAACATTTAAAAGACCACCAGGACTGCTGTGGCTGAAGGGAATGGGCTTTGTCAAATCCAGTTGGTGGGGGCAAAAATGAAAACTAGCCTTCAGGGTCTGGGCACAATTTGTCACTGTCTGGATAGCTCCCTGGCTTACTGTGCCCAACCAAGAAACCTAGTGATCAGTGCCTCAGTTTTCCCTCCCTATTAAATGGGCAGGGTGATAAAGAACTGTTTGTGTAGGAAGAGTGAGGAGGTTGGAAAGTAGAAGGAACAATTACAAAAGTACAAATGCAAAGATCATCAGCCATTCTGATCACAATAGTCACCTGTGACCCAAACAGCAACCCCTACTTCCTGCCTAGAACACTCAGACACTAGTTGGTCTCAGTGAGGGCAAGATCCAGCAGGACTCCTGTGAAGAGAAGGAGAAAGCAGAGGGCGCTTCTGACAGACAGGGGCAGAGTCTCTGGCTCAGAGGGCCAAAGTTCAGGTGCACCAACTTTCTCATTCCTGTTCTGTCAAATGGCACATTAATAAGCAAGAAAGAGATTCAGGGAAGAATTTCCAGAAGGACAAAAAACTCATCAGGTGTGTCAGATCTCTGACATTCAGGAGCCATGTGGGGAAACACGCACACGCTGACTTAAGCACGAAAGTATGGATGCTTTAATTAATCCGGGGTGAATTTAATTGCTTTAGTTAAGTGGAAATCGGGTTAAAAATGATGCAGAGCATGCTGGGGTGTGTTAAAAACATGACATATGAGTTGGATGAATCGATAAATTAAAAGTGCACAGATGTTTTAATTAAACCCAGGGAAGTTAACGAAGATCACAAGAGACTTTTAAGCCTATGATTAATTCAATTCATTTAAAATACCTGTAGAGATATGGGGATGCCTCCATTTTGAGAGTTATAAAAGTTCTCAATCGGTAAGTGCTTAAGCCGTTCTTAAAAAACATCTAAGTTTGTGTGTGTGTGTGTGTGTGTGTGACTGAACAACATTAATTACATAATGAATATTTAAATTCTTCATAGTACATGGTAAGCCTTTCTGCAGCTCAAGTCCAGAAATGAAGTAGCTTTTTACTTACTACGGTTCAAGCAAGGAGAAGAGTCTGCAAATTATTGGCATCTTGTTACCTACAAGCACAGAAGCTTTCGAAAGACCTAGGGGGTCTATTTATTCATTGCTGTCTCCCCAGCCAGTAGAGCAGAGCTGGGCTTAGGAGGCAGCCTGAATCTCTCTTCATTTTTACTCGCTGTGTGACTGTGTACACTATTTGCAGCCTTGATTTCCTTATCTTTAAAATGGGACAAGAATTCAGGAATACTTATCTCATTGTGTTTTTAAGAGGATGAAATAATGCCTATAAAGTGCTACGTACAGGGCCTGGTACACAGTAAGAAATTTGTAGATGTGACTTTATTATCATTTTGATTAGAGAAAAGTGTTGTGACTCACCCCATCATAAGGGGACAAGTCACCCATCCCAGCCAACTCCCTCTCTAAACACTGGTTTATTTACCAATACAGGTTTTCCTAAAACCATACTGCTTTCCTAACTCTGTGCATCAGATCAACAGCAAGTTCCCCCAGGGTTAGGCACTCTGCTTCCTAAGGCTGCTTGGCAACTTATGTAGTCATCTATAAAGGGGAAAAAAAAGTTTTTAAGTTTCCAAAGCAATTTAACTTGGGGGAGGGCTGATGGATTTAAGTCCTGAGAAGTGATTTGTTTGGTAATACAGCAAGCATGGGAAACGTGAACAGCCATTTTTGGAGGCAGTGGGTGTGGACTCACTTGGGGCCACCAAATAATGGGCACTGTCCCTTGTACACTGTGGAGGCAAGCCTCCTCCATGTCTGTTCGGCAAGCTGGGGGTAGGGATGAAAGTGACCTTACTGCTCCTGGGCACAGTTATCATTGGACAGTCTTAGCAGAGTTCAAGGGCAACGTGATCTAGACTCAGACCTGAAGGTGCACAAGCGTCTTTTGGGGATCCCATTAGAATGCAGATTCTGATTCAGAGGGGCTGGCATAGGGCCCGAGGGTTTGGATACTTTACAGGCTCCCCAGGTTGGGGCTAGTACCCCAGACCTACTGACTGAATCAGACACTCTGGAGGGAGCTGAGCAAGCTGTGTGTTAACAGGGGATTCTGATGAGTATGGTTCTAATTCCATACCTGGGCAAGTGTCTTAATTTCTGTGAGCCTCAGTTTCCTTAGCTGCGAAATGGGGATGATGATGATGTATGTTATACAGATAAAATGAGATAATAACATAAACCCTTCACATAGTGCCTCAGCCACTTTCTGCAAAGTGTTTTCCAAGTGTATCTGCTTTAAGCCCCTTGTCCTGGGCCCTTGCTGCCAAGGAATTAACTGCATGTTTTCTCAGGTCAGGGGTGGGAGGAAGGAGAGGTAGGATTCAGCCATCAAACTGCATGGGGTGTAGAATGACCTATACAGGTAGCCACCATGGCTCCTGGCCCTTCTGCATTAATGGGGATTGTGGGGAGAGAAGGGGGACAGAGGGAGACAGGTATGCAAGGCAGAGGGTCTGAAGGGACAATGCATGGGGTGCATCTATGCTTATTCCATGGAGGATTGGTGGGGCCTGAGTGTCTTTCACTGAGACAGGCGAGGCCAGCTGAAAAAGGGGGAGGGGTTCTTTGGGCCAAGAAAGTTCTGAGGGAGGTGTTTCTGGGGTGGTGGGGAGGACCCCTCCACCAGCAGGGAGGGGATAAGGGGCTTGTTATTCCTCTCCTGAGTGCAGAAGTCCACCAAGGGGAGCGACTCATGGGGAGGTGGGAAAGCAGGTTATGAGGCAGAGTCCAGCCAGCAGGTCGGACAGCCTGAGCTGCACATGGGGCTTTGACAGTTGTCACTGACCTCCATTCAGGGAGCCTTCCTGCCAAGCCTGTCTCCTGTGTGGCCACTGGGGCTATATGCCTCAGAGTCAGCCAGACTCAGCCTCAAAATCGGGCCATGCTATGTGTGCTTGGGCAAATAGCTAACTTTCCTTAAGTCTGTGTTTCTCCTGTAAAATAAGGATAATAACATTGATTTCAAAGACTCATGAAGACAAATGCTATCTAATATTTATGGAGCACTTGATACATGTCAAGCACAGCTCTATACACTTGACATGAATTTACCTTTTAGTCCTCACAGCAATGCAACAGGTAGTATTTCAATTCACCTCCATTTTACAGATGAGAAAACCAAGGCTCATGGAGGTTAAGTAATTTTTTAAAATGGGTATAGCTAACTGGAGGAGCATGGATTCAATCCCAACAAATTCAAACTCTACTGCTTTTGTGCTTAGTAACTGTGCTCTTCTGAGACAAGGCACATAAACTCTGAGATCAATGTAAACTTTTTTTTTCTGTTTTTATTCCTCCTCCTTCCCTCTGACCCTCCCTCCTTCCCTGCATTTAAATTTGTGCCTCAAAGTTGGCTGATTCATATCACATGATTAATCTGGTAAATTAGAACCTTCTTCTCCAGTGCTCATTTGGGTCTCGCCCATTTTCTGGCAATGTTTTCATCTTTACAAATCTTGTACCCTAAATTCAAGTTGCCAAACATTTAGAGACCACATGCGACTTCCTGGGCACCAAAGTAGGTGCAAGGAGGTTTAATAAAGAGGACTGTTAGACACCCCAGTCTCTCCTCCACGGACCAGTGTCCCGAACAGCAGTGCTTTCAACAATAGCCAAAATTTGGAAAGAGCCTAAATGTCCATCAACTGATGAATGGATACAGAAGATGTGGTTTATATATACAATGGAATACTACTTGGCAATGAGAAAGAATGAAATCACACCATTTGCAGCAATGCGGGTGGAACTGGAAGGTATTATGCTAAGTGAAATAAGTCAGTCAGAGAAGGACAGATATCGTATGTTTTCACTCATATGTGCATCTTGAGAAACTTAACAGAAGACCATGGGGGAAGGGAAGGGGAAAAAATAGTTATAAACAGAGAGGGAGGGAGGCAAACCACAGGAGACTCTTAAATACAGAGAACAAACTGAGGGTTGATGCAGGTTGGGGAAGAGGGGGAAATGGGTGATAAACATTGAGGAGGGCACTTGTTGGGATGAGCACTGGGTGTTGTATGTAAGCCAATTTGACAATAAGTCATATTCATAAAAAAAAAAAAAAGAGTACTGCTAGAAACTTGTGATCCAGCAGGAGAAACCAATGTGATCACCCAGCTGGAACATGGCCCAGCATGAAGGAAGGGTCATTGCCATGATGTTGCCAAGACTTGTGTGACTGCAGGGTCCTATCTGGGCATGTTTCAGCAATAAGGTGACCTGAGTCCTGTCTGGGGATGTTTCAGGGTTGCGGTGACTTGCGAGCAGCAGTTTGATAGGAAAGGTCGGGATTGATGAGAACCTTCCAGCTGAAGAAACAGCATGAGCTAAGAAGGAGAAGGAGGGCTATGATGCTTGATGAGTGACAAGTAGCTGGAATCTATGATATATGGGCTCTAGTAGGAGATGGTGATGCAAAAGGAGCTTAAATCATGGAAGACTTTGAATGTCATTCCAAGAATATTCTTTATTCTCAGAATATAGTCCCTGGCTGCCTGCATCAGAGCCTCCTGGGAGGCTTGTTTAAAAATGCACATCTCTGAGCCACAGCCCAGTCCTATGGATTCAGAATTGGCTGGCATAGGGGGTGAGCCTGGAAATATGCATTTGTAACAACTGTCCCACATAAATGTCTTTAAACAAAAGTTTGGTAGCCATTGTGGGAGGCAGCTAGGAGCCACTGAAGGTGTTTGAGGAGAGTAGTGACATGCTCCCAAGTGCTCTAGAGAATGCTGGAGGTTGTGAGCAGGGAGAAATGGCATCAGGAAGAGGTTGGCAGCCATATGAACAGGGCTGTGACTGTGAAGGCAGAGAGGAGAAATGAAGCAGAGCGTGTTGGAGGTTGATGAAACAAGAGTCAGCAAATGATGTGATGAAGGAGGTGATGGGATGTCTCTGGTAGCTGGGAGAATGACTTAGATAGCAGGCTCCGAAGTCAGAGGGACTTTGTTTTGAATGCTGGCTCAGCCACTTTCCACTTAGTAAAGTCTTGTTTCTCTCCTGTAAAGTTTCCTGGGGTTCAAACCCTAGTGCACAATCACCACACAAACTGCTTGAAAAGTGCATCTTCCTTTGGCCTCATGTCCCCCAAGTTGAATTTCATGGTCTAGAGTAAAGAGCCTGGCCAAGACTGCCTGGTTTGAATCCCAGCAATACCACTTCCTAGCTGAGTGATCTTCAGCAAGTTACCTAACCTCTCTGGGCTTCATTTTCTTCATGTATAAAAGGGGACTGTAGTTGTATATAAAATAGGGATATTGATGGTGAGGTGAGATAATTATGCAGTTGCTTAGTACAGTGGTTGGTGCACAGTAAGAACTCAATAAATGTCGGTGATGATGACGATGAGTTTGACTTTAGTGTTAGAACTCCAAGAGGGACTGGATAGTGGGTAGATTTTCCAGTTAACAGGAGAAAAATGGCAAGATCCCTGTTGTCTTTTTTCAAGCCTCCACAGAAGCTGGGTAGGAGCTGAAGACAACCCCCAGAGAGAAGGCTTTATGTTCCCGTGGTTGTGGCATTTCTAGGTCTCCCCTGACAGCTGTTCAGCAGCAGGAAGTGTCATTTCTAATAGCTATTAACTACGCATTACCTAACAAGTAAGGCTCTCGTGTTTTAAGTTTCTGCTGTAGGTTTGGGGCCTCAAGCTCACAACCAAATAAGCCATCGGAGAAGCCAGTGTCAAAAGAGAAAAATCAGAAGCCTTGGATGTCTTCTGAAATGCAAGGCTGTTTTGCCAACAACCCAAGGAAGCATCTCAAGCCAGTGAAAGACCTTCAAATAAAAGTAAATAAAAGAAAAAAGGAATCATAATTAAAAAGCATGTAGACCACAACAAATAGCATTTAAGCAAGGAGGAAGTTATGAACGGCAGATAGTAATAAAAAAAACTGTAGACTTAACAATACTTAGAGCTGGATGGGAGAGGTACCTGATGGAGAATGGGACAAAGTACCAGGAAAGAAATGCCATTTGTCCTCAAGCTCTGAATCTGAACACATTGCTTATTACACTGCACAAATAATGAAATTCTATACCGGAAGACACCCTTCAGTATAGTTCCCTTGTTAGAGTCTTTTTCCATGGAATTTTCTCCACATGCCCTGATGCTAATTGGCTACTTTTATAGATTCATATAGATTCATTTCTTCATAAACTTATCATCTTAACAATGTCTACACCATTCAAAGTCCACATCACAGCATTTAAGACTCAACACTTCTACTTCCCACTTGCTTATCATGTGTATCCAGCAGAATGGAAGCTCTCAGAAGGTAGGGCCATGGCGTGCTTGCTCATCATTATATTTCTGGCACTTAGTGAAGTACCTGACTCATACAAGGCACATAATAAGCATTTGTTGGATGCATGAATAAGTTCTGTCCCCTCAACTGGCTTGGAACAATGTGTTAGAACCCTTACACATTCTTTTGATGTGAGGATCAGTTCCATTTTGACTTCTGAGCCTCCCAGGACCCCAGCTCAGTGGGGGCTGTGGAATGAATGCTCTGCAAATTCACGCTGACTGATTCCTCCGTTCACCACAAGGCTGTCTTCAGATGCCTGATGCAGACTGGCAGGTGTATAAGAAGACAAGGAACTGCTGTCTGCACCGCACATCTGAGGGCATGGGAGGCGCAGTGTGAGGTCAAGAGAGTAAATCCGTATTTCTGTCACTTGGACACATACCCGGTCATTCGGATGTGATGGGAATCTCACTTGCTAACATGGCAAATTTCTCCCCTGGCAGGAGGGCCTGAGTCTACCTGCCGCCTGCGGTGGCAGAAACTGGCAGCACTGGAGGCATCCTGGGCACAGCTGTCAGGGAAGGAACAAAGGTGAATGCGGGTTTGTGTTGAGGGGGGACTTGGGTATTCCTAAAACTTTTATCAAGAAGGAAGAGAAATGATCATGGGCTAGAGCTGGGAGGTGGCAGGAGCCATTCTAGCTGGCAGGGCCAGCTGACTTTCCTTTCTACATTTGCTAGCATGATTACCTCACCTTGTCTGCCCCACTTATTTTATTCTAACACTTAGGAGCTTCTTGGGCTCAGAAGTTGGGTTTTAAAAAAATTAATGTTTATTTATTTTTGAAAGAGAGAGAGACAGAGCGTGAATGGGGGAGGGGCAGAGAGAGAGGGAGACACAGAAGCTGAAACAGTCTCCAGGCTCCTAGCTGTCAGCACAGAGCCCAACATGGGACTTGAATTCACAGACCTTGAGATCGTGACCTGAGCTGACGTCGGACGCCCAACTAACTGAGCCACCCAGGCGCCCCAGAAGTTGTTTTTAAGTGGCAATCTGCCATAGCCACCAACAAACTGTGCAGGACCAATGGGATAGAGCCTCATAGTGTCTCTGCTTATAGGGGTGGTGGGGGAGGGGAGATACATGTGCACACACATACACACACTTACACACAACCACATTCCAATATTTCTTTTATTAAAAATCAGAGGTGTATCTTTGATACGATTCACTGAGGAGGGCACAGCATTTTGCTAAAAATGTGCAACTTCAACCTAATCTCGAGAAAACATCAGACAAACCCACATTGAGGGACATAGTAAAATATACCTGACCGGTACTCTTCAAAATGGTCAAGGTCATGAAACACAAGGCAAAGACTGAGGACCCTTCACAAACTGGAGGGGACATAGGAGACATGACAAGTAAATACAATGTGGGATGAGAACCAGAAAAAGAAGGGAAAAATTAGAAAAAAATGTCTGTAAATTAGTCAATAGCATTGCTTCAGTGTTAATTTCCTGGTTTCAATAATTGAACCATTATAATTTAAAATGTTGACATTAGGTGAACTCTGCACAGGAACTCTATGTACTGTTTTTGCAATTTGTCTGCAAGTCAGAAAGGAGATTTCAATATAAAAAAACTTCAAACGTGGGGGGTAGTTAAAACAGGATTTATCTCCTATTGTTGATATGAGAAAGGATAAAGTAGTATGTTTTAAGTACTTCACACAGTGCCTTCTACATATCTAATACTTAATAACTATTTGTCATTATTAAAAAACAATTTGAAGTGGAGCCTTAACTCAGGTGCTAATCATTACATTTATTCACTTGAAACTCTTACAGTTAAATTTGAGCGCCTATTTTTACTGGTTTCTCACTTCATCACACAGGTGTAGTTAGCGATTTTTGTTACTCTGAGGAGCCGATATTTATAAAATGAAATGTTAAAGGGTTGCATCTCTCTAGAAGCCAGACTAGAGTACATGGGCTCAGCTCCACTTTTGTGATTCTTGGTGTGCAATAAGTGTGTGAGAAGCTGACTTGGCTTGAATGCTCATGACCGTGAAAATATTCCTCTCTCGATAGGGTCAAAGGTAGCACTAACATGTCCTATTTATTGCAATTGACAAGTTTTCTCTTTTCAAATTTTGGATTTTGACATTGTTCTTTTCAGAACAAATTTATCAATGTAAATGTCATGAGTTGACTTGGAGAAATATGTTAAGTAAATAATAATATAGATAGTCCGTGAATTTATGGTTTTGAAAATCATAAAGGTGGTACGTGAAAGAGCAAGGTTCGGGGAATAAAGGGCTTAGAATATTTCCCAATATCATTAGTAAAGTAGCTTAAACTGTGTCCATTTCAAAAATCCTAAGGAAGAAATATCTTTAGGGCAAAGAGGTAGATTTTTACTCCTAATACTCTTGAGCCAACTTTGCCGAGAAAAAAATAGGGAAACAAAGAGAAAACAGTTTTATTCTTCAAATACTTCAATTTTGCCCACTGCAGGCATCAAGAGCTAAATTAAAATATACAACAAGTTCAAAGGCTGATTACAGGAATAGCTCCTGAGTATGCAGGAGTAACTACTCTTAACAGCCGCTCAATATTTGTTTCACAATGATCAATTATATACCATGGCTAATGCACATTTGGAGTGTGCGCCCAGCCACAGTGCAGGTGGCGAATGCAAAACTCACACCGAGAGTCCTTTTACGCAGCTAAATGCACACGCCATTACAGATCCATAATGCAGAATGGACGCCCGTCTGCAAATGGATTTAGAGCGAGGAGTTCTTAAATGGCTGAGGTACTTAGGGCTGAAAGGCCAGTAACTGGATGTGCTGCCAGAGGACACATGGTTTTTAGGATTAATAATACATCGATGTGTGTCAGTGTTAATATACATTTACAGCTCATGGGCCATGCAGCGGAGGGCTCAGCCCATTTGCAGCCACATATGAAAGAACTGTTCTGTCCTTCCTTTCGTTAATGTCTTCACTCCTAGGAAAATTAGATTACGCAAGAAAGGCCATTCAAGCAGTACTGAGGTTTTCTCTCCTTTCCAGCATTCACAAGGAAAAGCGTTCAGTGCAGTGAAGCCTTGTGTCATCCACCTTCCCCCATCACGGTGCCTCAGAACCTGGCCAAGCAAAGCACTCAAGGGTCCACGGTCTACTTGGTGATGTGCCCACATGCCACTTGGTAGAGTATGCTGAGGCTTCTTGCTCTGCTTCCCTTTTGTATCTGACAAGTTTACCAAAACTTTCACATTACTTAGTGATGGAGGATATGTCTGTAGGTGGTATCATTTAGGGATTGGGCTCGTGCATGTGCAGCCAAATCCAGAATTTCAAGCACAAGGAAGTCCTCTTCGCTTATCACTCAGCACCCAGAAAGCTGGGAATCACAAATCTTTGGAATACTGTGAATGTTTGAAATGCAATTTTCCCCAGCAATTGTGGTGAGAATGGGGAAAAGGAGTGGCACTAGTTAGCATTTACAGAGTAGCTTTATTAATAAGTGCCTCTCTCTCTGAGCATCAAGGCAGGATGATGGTCTTTTAATGAGGGGCACATAAAAATAATGAAAAGATTGTTTAAATATATAAATAAATACAGTGTGATATACATCAATTAAAAATGGTAAACATAAACTCTTAGAGGGATCACACCATGTTCTGCTAAGAGCTTTGGGTGTGTTTGCCTCATACCATCCTCACAATGAACTTGTGAAGAAACTCTGCACTTTTCCAGAGGAGGAAACTGAGATTCAGAAATGTTAGATCACTTGCTCAAGGTCACAGAGACACTCAGTGGTGGAGCTGAGATTCAACTCAGAAATGTCTGACTCCTCAGCAAGGGTTCTGAACCTCTTCCTCATTGCTTTCCACACTGGGATATGACCTGCTGGTGGGTGAGGAATCAGCATAGCTGGTTTTTTTTTTCTTTAAAGTTTATTTATTTTGAGAGAGAGAGAGAGAGAGAGAGAGAGAGAGCGCGCCAGAGAGAGTGAGCAAAGGAGGGGCACAGAGAAAGGGTGAGAGAGAATCCTAAGCAGGTTGCACGCTAACAGTGTGGGGCTTGATCCCACAAAGTGTGAGATCATGACCTGAGCTGAAATCAAGAGTTGGATGCTGTGCCATCAAGATGCCCCAATCAGTGTAGTGGGTTTTAACTGGTGTTTTTAGAAGATGAAATAGAAAAGAAGCATGGAGTGAAGATAAGTGTAGTTTTGTAAAAGGTTAATTTTAATTTTATATTTGTATTTACCTAGAATATATACATGTGTGTGTGAGTGCGCACAACATATCGGAAAAGGGTGAGAAGCTCTGCTTTCTCTTACACTTGCCTTTGACAGAGACACTTGAAGGTTATGCTCAAGGTCTTTTGCAAGCTAGGTATGCAGCCCCTAAGTCCCCTGGTTTTGTGAGAGTCATTTTCTCTTATATTACTTTTCCCCCAAGAATCCCAGGGCCCCAGCAATTCTGTGCAAAGGAGTGTAGATAAATTAATAATACAATTTAAAACCAATTCCACCAAGATAAATAGCGCTTCCTAGATTAAGAGTGTAGCTGGCCAGAATGAATGAAATTTACTAACCCTGAGATGCTTAATCTTCCATTACATAGAAGTTAATGATTATAAGAAAGGAGTGATGGTAATTCACTTTTGCTTTTACAGGAAATCCAACCATCTAATTTTTAGCAAATCTTTCTTCTCAGCACACCTCGATGCCAAGGATAACCTCCCTGCTCTTCTAGGTAAATTGGCCAATTGTCATATATTAAAACCTGCTCCTTGCTAAAGGGTTAGGTCTTCTAGCATGCATGGGCTTACAAGTTGTCCCAGTGGAATTCTGGAGGGCATGTGGGCTTCTTTGGTACCCCCTCGCCCCCTCAAAGAAGTCTATGTCTTGTTATCCAACCATAGCAGGGAAGGAGTGGTAAGTACCTTTAGCACAGTCTGCTCCTAGAAATCCTGGGAAGCAGTGACATAGCCCGGACACACATTCGCCATTCCCGTGGCAGTTACGTGGACAGTCTTGCACTGAATCTGAAAAAGAGAGAAACTTAGCAACTACCCTTTCCTCTGTTTGCTGATGAAGCAATTTGGTAATCAGTTTTGAAGACCAGTGGTAGTGTCCTCAAGTGCCCACGGGGGACCGGTAGCGAGCGTGAGTGAGTGGAGGGAATGGGAAATTAAAGGGATGAGGGCAATGTGGACAATGCATGGAAGTAACCACTGCTCTCTATCTGACTAACACCCAGGCAGGAATGCAGGGTTAGTATTGCTGCAACATCTGCTTTTTCAAAAGAAATGACTTATTTGGATTTAAAACCTGAAATTTCCCATGTCTGAATGTTGACAAGTTTAAAACATCATGAATGTTGTCCCCTTCCCTCCCTGTGCCCCCTACCTGCCCCCTGCCCTTTCAGGCTATCAATCTGAGATTTGGTATGACATGTGGGATATCAGCCTTTAGCCTCAGATAACGGGGAGGAGTCTCCAAATGACAGTGGTGGTTCCTGATCTCAGGTTTGTAGAGTAAAAAAATTCCTTGCTTTAAGGAAAGAAAAATCCAAATGTGTAAGACTGACCAATTTAGACACGGTTTTGGATCCATTAAATAGTAGGTTTTAGGTCATACAAAAGTCCTTTTATGCCTACCTTTTGCAGATCTTATTTTTCATGAAAATCAATTAGTTCCCATTTGTTCTAACCAGCATAGCCATCTTATTTCATGATTTACTTTTCTATGCATACTCTTAAGTCATAACTTCAAAGGGATCATTTTGGAACTTTTTCATGTTAACTTAGGTCTACACAGACGAAGACATACTCTTAAAATTATTATTATTATTATTATTATTATTATCAACCTCATTTTTTTTGCCTTAAATTAAAATAAACACACTTAGACTTTCAGGTGCCAAATTACTAAGATGATGAAAAACACAAGCCATCATGGCCAGAATGTGACCTTTACCCAACCCTTGGGGAGTCAGGGTCACTGACCTGGTGGATGTTGCATGAAAGACTATCAAGTAAGACCGTTCCTAATGGAGTAACCTGAGAGTGGTAAAGAAGGCTTTTCCTTTAAACCAAATTTTCCAGTTACTCCCACTCTGGACTGAAAAGCAAAATTGTGCATACTGCTTTCTTTCTAGTGTTTCCCTTCCTAGTCCTCTTCTTCCAGAACCAAGCTGTAGTTGGTTTCTGGCACTCTGAGGAGAACTCAATGAGTGTATTTGCTTTTATGAAATCAGGTAAAAGACTACAGACTCCATCAAGCCAATTTCTTGAATGTTTATCAATTAACGCTTCAGGTTGAAACTCCTTGAGGTTGGCTCTGTGGGTGGGCTGAGAAACATCCAAATGGCTACTGATTTCCATTTATTCATCATACATGCATTCATTCAAGAAGCTTTAGGTTGAATCATGAAATAGCCACTTCTGCAGGTCAAAAATCAGCAATTTCACATGGTTTGGGGAGACAGTTCTCCATGTCTCTAATCCTCCATATGCGTTTATGAAGGTCTTGTGAGCTGACACACTGCCTTAGTTTTGGACTATCTTTTCAAGGTTGTCTGCACAGTGAACCACGTTGGAAGACAGATATAGTGTCTTTCTCCAGAGCAAAGGGCAGGTTTACTTACTGTCCAATATAATAAAGATAATATTTCCCTCTAGAGCAAAGAACAGGCAGGCTCACTGCCCATTCTGAGAGACTCAGGTGTAATAAACTCAAGATTTCTTTTCTGTGATGTAACCTATTGCATGTGCGGGTATCACGGGCCCCTGTTCATGTAGCCCTGTGGGAACTGGGGCTTGGAGGACCAGCACACATACTAATATCTGGATATTGCATTGTTCTGAGTGATAAAGGCCCTTGTCTCTGACCCAGGAGTTTCATGCCTTTTGATAATATCTATGAAATTGTGGCAAGCTAACATGTTAGCTTACAATTAGGGTGAGCTCTTAGACCTGTCATATTCTTGAAGTATGGTTCACTTTATTAACTAAACAACTATTCTATGCGAGGCACTGTAAAAGGCATTGGTGAATACAACGGTAAATAAGACAGGGAAGGTCCCTGCCCTCATATAACTTTCACTGTCATGGAGAATACAGGTCACCCCCCCCCCAATATATCAACAAATAAAACAAGTAAAAGTTGTGATAAGTACTTTGAATAGAATAGGATACTTCGATAGGGAGTAGCAGGAGGAAGATACTCAGGGAGGAAGGCCAGAAAGGCCCTCTCCATTCCATGCAGGTGATATTTAAGGGTGAGCTGAGATAGGCAAGTGAAGAGCTAGTAACAAAGTATTTCATATAGTAGGAATAGCTTATGTAAAGGCCCTGAGGTGGAAAATAGCAGAACTGATCCAATGTGGCTAGAGGGTAACAAAAAGGAAGGGAGTGACATGAAATGAGTTTGGAGAGGTCCAGGCAGGGGGTCAGATCATATGGGGCCCTGTAGGTCATGCAGATAGTTGGATTCTTGTTTTCAACATAGAAATAACACTGTCCACTTTGCATTTTAAGAAGTCACCCCTATAGTGAGGTAGAGATTGCTTCTCCCTCGACCAGCATCCAGGTCTGTGAATGGTTTGGTACAAACTGACACTGCTGAGGGGAACCTGGGTGGCTCAGTCGGTTGAGCCTCTGACTGTGGCTCAGGTCATGATCTCATGGTTCTTGGGTTCAAGCCCCATGTTGGATTGTGTGCTGACAGCTCAGAGCCTGGAGCCCTCAGATTCTGTGTCTCCCTCTCTCTCTGTCCCTTGCCTGCTTGTGCTTTCTCTCTCTCTCTCTCTCTCTCTCTCTCTCTCTCTCTCTCAAAAGTAAATAAACATTAAAAAAAAACAAACCCTGACACTGCTGAGCTCAAAGCACCCTGTTTCCAAACCTACCAACTTTAGAGATAAGGCAGCAGAGGTCGAGGGAGCTCTTTGCCACCAGAGTCTCATGCAAAAGGACGGAGCTCTTTGCTGCGCTGGAGGACCTCTCTTGCTCTTTAGCTGAGGTATTTATCCTTAATGTCAGTTTACAAAATACCTAGCTCCTGGATATCTTCCTTCCCCATCTTCTCTCAATCAAGGAGGTTTTTATATCCATTTCTGTGTTCCTGTAATTCCCACAATCACCCTTTCATGGTGTGTGTCTTCTCTCACCAGGCTCCATGCGGAACAGACCAGATGTGAATCATTCATTGAGGTATTCTCAATGTACACAGCAGGTCCTTGGTAAACAGTTGTCAAAGTGTGTGCATGCATGTGTGTGTGTGTGTAGGAGGGTAGGAGAATCCAATATAAGCAAAAGCTGTAATGATGAGTACTTTTCATTGCATTTTCTCAGCATTTCTACAGTTTTGGAGAGAAAAAGCAATCGCATGGTGCTGTTGAAATATAAAAGGAACCCACACTTTCAGTCCCCCTTTTGCAACACCGGATTAAATAGTACTGTTGTGATATTATCAGGTTTCCTTTCTGTCAGCCTGGTTTAAGTTTTCTTGAGGAACAATGGCAGGTGCTGACAGGAAGCCCAGGAAATGGGGTTTTTACATAGGCAGAGGGTGGCCTCTAGTAAATCTGCACCGCACTTTAAGTATACCACTCTGTTGTCCCCTGAGATGAAACTCATTTCTGAAAGCAGCTGCTTCTTTCCAAAACACATCAAAAGACTTCCCTGAGTCAAAGGTATATTTAGTGTGATCGCTGGTTGACACCCGTCTAACATTTTTCCTTCTGTTTCATATCGCAGGGGCTTTCGGCGCTCCTGGCTGCTCTTGACGGAGAATGTTCTGATAATAGGTATGTGTGGGAAAACCTCTGAACCAAATAAAACACTATTCTTTTCCCTGCATTTCAAGCCAATTACTATCATTGCTCTATCAAGATGTCTGCCCAATTATTAGGCCGATTACCTTTGACTTTCTGTTTGAGCTACAGTCCAGACAAGAGAAATCCTCTGGGGAGAACTGCTATTCTCATCTCTGACAGGGGAATGAGGGTAATGGCCTGGGGGAAGGGCATCTCACTACCACAACGTCTGTGTCTATATGGATAAAGGAGAGGGAAGGCAGAAGCCATTACTAGATAATCTGGCCCCCAGAAAATTTGCTGTGCAGTGGGAAAGGGATTTATGTGGCTGGAATCCAAAGCAATCCAGTGGTTAAAAGCACAGGCTCTGGAATGTTTGGATGCTGACTCCACCCTGGATTAGGGTGTATGACCTTGGGCAAGTTGTTTAACTTTTCTCAGTGGTGGCTTCTCCACTAGAAGATAGAATACTGGAGGTACCTACCTCACATGACTACTCTATGGGTTGACTGGCCTAGTACTCCCAGAGGGCCTGATCCAGAGGTGAGCGTATTGTCAGAATTCCATAAATGTGTACTTGTTTTTGTTATTAGCCATTTCACTGAGTCCTTGTAGACACCAACTAAGCCAGCTGCTGTTTATGGCACGTGGTTTTATGTTTGTACTAAACCTTTTGAGTATAAATATAAGGTGACAAAAAATATGTAATTTCTCATGTTCTCTCTTTTTTCTTCTGCGAGAGAGTGAGTGGGGAGAGGCAGAGAGAGACAGAGAGTGAGAGAGAATCGCAAGCAGGCTCCACACTGTCAGCTCAGAGCCTGATGCGGGGTTCAAACTCACGAACCATGAGATCATGAACCTGAGCCAAAGTCGGATGTTCAACCAACTGAGCCACCCAGGCATCCCTCTCATTATGTTCTTAAACTTAAGATTGCTTAAAAAAATTAATGTTTATTTATTTTTTGAGAGACACACAAAACTAGCAGTGGGCGTGGGGGTGCAGAGAGACAGGGAGACACAGAATCTGAAGCAGGCTCCAGGCTCTGAGCTGTCAACACAGAGCCCTACACAGGGCTTGAACTCACAAACCATGAGATCATGACCCAAGCCGAAGGTGGACGCTCAACCGACTGAGCCACCCGGGTGCCCCGAGATTTCTTTTAATCTCAACAACTCAAACTACTTTTTTCCTCTTGTGAGCTGGTTTTTATCAAACTTTTTGCTTCTCTCTATCCCCCATTGGTATGTAATCTGATGCTAGAAATTTTCTGTCACTGAGGAAGACGTTTTCCAGTGGCTTCCATGATACAAAGTTTATAACATTAGTTTAGAGCAGGGGTTGGCAAACATTTTCTGCAAAGGGACAGAAAGTAAATATTTAGGTTTTGTTGGCCAAACTGTCTCTGTTGTAACTACTCAACTCTGTTGTTTTAGCTGCCAGAGACAATATGTCAACAGATGAACATGGCTGTGCTCCAGAAAAACTTTATTTATAAAAGCAGGCAGTGGGCCAGACTCAGTCCATGGGCTACAGTGTGTCAACCCCTGCTTTAGACCATTTGGCTAGTCCTGATAGGACCAATTTTTCCTTAGCAGAGGGAATAAGGTTTAGCTGTGATGCTATGGTCAATACCAAATCCTGATTTTATACAATTTGGAAGTTGTGGCTATGGATAGCAAACTGCCACCTGCATTCTAGGTTGGCTTACATAGATCTTTCAAGAATCAAGGGACCCCTCAGAGAAATCCGTGTGGCCAATAGAGAAGTTCTGAAAATGCAGTCACTAGAAAAAAACAGCTGTACAAGATGGGCTCCTAGAAAACCATCAGCTCTCATTCAGTGACTACTAGCTCCATTGTAGACACGGTCCATATGTAAAGTCACATCATCCTTCCCTTCAACGACACAGTTATTACATTTTCACAAATGAAACTGAGGCTCTGGGAGGTAAGTGACTTTCCCAGTTAGGAGGTAGGAATGAGAAGCTGGGATTTAATCCTCCATTACCAGGTCTTTCCTCATGACACTACCTTATCGAGGCTTCTCCAGTGAACCTCAGCACGCCCAGCTAAACACGTTGGAGACAACATGCAGAAAGGCCCAGAAGGCCATGCCATTTCTACCATGTCTACATCCTGGGACCTGGAAGACTCAGTTTTCTGAGCCTCAGTGTATTCCTCTGTGAAATGCGTCTAACACTGCCCCAATTCACAAATGTTCTACCCAGGATCCATTATCTTCATCAGGATAAAAACCTGATGACAAAATAGATATAATGAAAATATCTGTGTCTTATTTAATTGTTAAAATCCTTCAGGTTTGCTTTGGAAAACTTTGTAAAATCTTCTCAAACTAATGGCCCTTTCAGGGGTTTATAAGCACATATAAGAGGAAATTTTGAATACAACCATAGCTTCTCCTGTGAAAGCTAATAAAAAAAAAAAAACAAAAAACAGGGCTAAAACATGCCAAAAGTGACAAGTGCTTAATTATGAGATTTACCTACATGGGAACGAAGATACGATTTTTTTCCTTATGTCTATATCCTTTTCTTGATTTATTTTTATGGCTTTTTAAAACTTTTTATTTTGGGCTTTCCTGGATTTTTAAGAGAAATTCTGAGCTGACGTGAATGGTCTGTATTTCTTGGCTCCAGTGCATGTTTAGAGATTTATAGACTTTGTGTTATTTGATTCTCACAAGAGCCCTATGGCATGGGTCCTAGTTCTATCTTACCATGAGGAAGCTAAAGCTTGCAAAAGTCTAACAATTTGTGTAGGTTGTGTGGCCAGGACTTGAGCCAATCTGTCTGATTCAAGCTATTTACCACAACTGGATCCTGTAGTCAGTCTTCCCATTTTAATCAGGGCTAGTTTTAGGTGAAAGATACTATGAGGTCTAACTAAGGGATTCTGGTTTGGTTTCTCATACAGTAGAAACTACATTGGAAGATGTGCCTTCTACAGAGAAACCCAGAACATTTCCGTTCTTCCCCTTGTGGCATATCACCTCAGAGACCCCACACCTACCTAAGACAACAGTGTTGAAGGAAACCATCTCTTTGTCTTTGCCATCATTGTAGAAGGCCAAGTGCCACAGGCCCACATCCAGGTACTGTACAAACACGGCTTCATTTTGAACGAGGGTCTGTATGCTCCGGCGTTCCCTGGGTGACTCAACCACACTCCACTTCTCCTTCCCATCCAGACGTTCCATGAAGTCATACTAGGGTAAGAAGAGAGAGTGCCATGTGTGAAAGAGGTTAAAGATCTGGTCTCATGACTAGTACCTTCCCCTCCCAGCCCATTAGTTAACTGAGGAATGTTTGAGCACATTTTACTATGAGCTCATCCAGTAAAAGAAGAGTCACAGAAGTTGTAATAATAAGCCACCATTTATTATGCTTATAATCATTGCTAATAATTTTATTTCTATAAGGCTACAATCCCTTTTCTGCAGTTTGAAATCCAAAAAGCTTTAAAGCCCAAACTTGGATCATTCTTTGTGTGTGTGTGTGTGTGTGTGTGTGTGAGAGAGAGAGAGAGAGAGAGAATTGGTCTAATCACTACTAGGTTATATAATATCTAGTATGTGCCAAGTATAACTTTTTTATAATTCTCCAAATTCTGGATTCCAAAAATCATTTGGCTCCCCAAGAATTTCAGATAAGGAAGCATAGACCTATGTTACCGGGTACAACTTACTGATCATTTACCAAGGGAAGGTGGAATAGAAGATTAGTTAAGAATGAGGGTTGTGTTCACTATATTGTATACCTGAAACTAATGTAACATTGTATGGAAAATATATTTTAATTAAAAAAAAAAAAGAATGATGGTTGTGTAGCCAGACTATCTGTGTAGCCAGAATCAGGCATTAGCTTCACCCATCTGTGTCTCAGTTTCCCTATTTACAAAATTGAAAATAATAGTACCTATGTTATAGGTTGTTGTGAAGAATAAGCTAATATTTAGAACAGTGCCTGGAGGAGAGCAAACACAAAATACATGTTAGCTAGCCAGCTATCATCATCATCATCATCATCATCACTGTCATCATTTCATTCAATTCTTGCAAAAATCCTAAAGATAAGTACTATTTGTATCCTATTTTACAGATAAGAAAACTGAGGCTCAGAGAAATCAAACAACTTGTCAAAATCACACAGCCACTAAGTGACCAAGTAAAAATTTAGACTTAGATCTCTCAGATAAACCAGCAATTAAATATTATACTGTTTCAGTGGAAACTGGGCTCATAACTAGAAGGGATCAATGAGAGATAAAGTAGTCAGTGAAGGCTACCAAGATGAGGGGAATGGGGAGCAAATGTAACCCAAGAAAGCCCTGTCCTAGAGAATGGTGAAATACTCTGGTGGGCAAGTTGGAGCCACTGATGATACGTGAGCAGTGACTGATGCAATGGAAGGAATGTTTTGAGGAATTCATTTGCAGGCAGGATACGAAATGTTCTAGAGGGGAGGATGAAAAGAACCAGGTCAGTTGGGAAATTATTGCAGAAATCCAAATATGACGTGACAAGGGTCTTGATTAGGATGGTCAGTGAGAAGAAGAGACAACTTTGGAGGAAAGTTTTTAAGAAAGAAGGGACACTGTTCGACCATGGGCTGGACAGAGAGGATGAAGGAAAAGGAAGAGAGGACACTAATGTCTCTTACTTGACAAGAAAATCGATAAGACCCCTGTAGAAATGGTCTAATCTTGTGAACTCTTCAAAATCACAGCACAGAAAAGTCAGTTGCTCTGTGACTTCCAGAGAACATTCAAAAGTGTAGGTCCCTAGCAGATAAAAACCACCACTGTGGGATTAAGCTTTCTCTCACCCCTTCCCCTCCATAAAAAGGATTTTATAGGTTACAGACATTTACTATAACCTCTTTCATGAAGCTCATAGAATTAAACTTCAGGAATCTATTAATGTGACTTCCCCATCATTAGGATTGCCAGTTTTTCCCAACTGAAACATTATCATTGAAAACAAAAGAGTCTGTAATTCTAAGCACAAAGACTTTACCATCGGACAAACCTGGGTTTGAATTCTGACTGCCTTTTGCTATTGTTTAAAGTTGATCAATCTGCTTTTAGACTCTTCCTGGTTTGCACATTAGGGAATAATGATACTCAACTTTTGGGCATGTTTTAAGGATGACATGACATAATGCTTAGGGCAGCATCTTGAAGGAGTAACAATTTTACTAAGTACCTCATGACTATGAGAAACTTAATGGCAAATTAGAATGATCAGAGAAGTACCTGGTTCCAGTTTTTCCATCTGGGGGCTGGAGATGGTCATTGCTTAGGAAGTGAAAATCTCCCCATCTCGGAGAAAACAAGTATTTGTATTTAGCTTTTCTCTACCCTGTATCCCATTGGTCACACCTGTCTTTATGGGATAAAATAAATGATTTGAGGTGATACAACAAACCAATGCTTCTTTCGGAGACCTCTGTAACCAAAGCATTTGTTCCTTAGCAACCTCGTAAATGTCCAACTACCCAGACCCATGTCTACAAATTGCTGTCAGCCAGAGTAATGAGTGTAACTTCCTTGGTGCTGAGGTGAGAAGAATATACTTCATTTGGGGCCCATGATATCACCCCCATGAGGAAAAGTTTGGGGAAGGTGATTACTTGTGTGGGGGCCATTGCTCACGATTAATTTGGACATTAGTCATCTCTTGCTGAACTGGCTGGCTGGCCGGCCAAGAGCACTGAAATGGGTTAGGACCAGAAGCAGTTCTAGCTGTCCAACCAATCAGATTACTCTGGGAAAAGGTATGTGTCAGAGGAGAGAGAAGGCATCTATTTGGCTGGCTCCTCTGAGTCACTCCAAAGAAGCATGGAGGGCAGTTTTCATTTAAGGAAGAATCTGCAAGCCAGGGGCTGTCAAACAGGGCAGTGGGACATGTGGATGTGATACAATACAATGCCTGATGTGCTTCAATCCTGTACCCTCTATTGTACTTTGCTTTTTTCAAAGCACTCCTCACACTCTACAATCATACAGCTTATTTTTATGTTTATTGTCAGTCTACTCAGGAGAATGTAAACCCCAGGAAGGTGGGAGGGGGAGGGGTTTGCCTGTCTGCTGGAGAGGTTAAGAGGACTTCTGAGCTAGACTACCTAGGGTTAGAATCCTAGCACTGCCACTTACTTGCCATGACACTCACACAAGCTATTTAAATTCTCTGTGCCTCAGTCTCCTTATCTTTAAAATGGGGACTATAATTGTGTCTATATCAGAACATCGTTGTAAGGATTAAGTGAACCAATTCATGTCAAGCGCTTAGAACAGTACTTTGTGCATGGTACACATGCCCCAAGGCTTCAGTTATCATTATCATAGTTCACTGCTCCATCTCACTGATCTCAAGCAGAGTCTGATCAGTAAATATTAAATATCAAATTAATAAAATACTAAATTTGTAAATGAATCCCACTGAAAAGCAACAAAATTGGAATGTATTCAAGGTTTTGTCTCTAATAATAATCACTTGCACTCCCTAATGCACTGTATTGAAAGAAAGAGGACAGGATAGAGTTACAGACAGCACGGCTGAGTTGTGGACCACCTGGCCATGCAGGACATGCATGCAATGGGATGTTGTGGTGGTTGCACATTCCCATAGATCAAGATTTGAGAGTTGACTGTAGGAGGCCATGATGACATCCCGTTCCCAAATGTCAGCGGGGTGTTGTACAATGCCTGCTTTCCTTCTCAGGACTTCCCTTGTTCCTTCTCTTGTCTTCCCTTCCCACTTTGACACTGTTTCTTAGTGCCCACTGTGGTAGTGATTGCTGATCATTGTCTACATTGGGGCTCTCACTCTTTTTCAGCCTTCTTGCTGCCTGGTGGGGAGCACATGGTGGTTTTCCAGTCAATGGTATATAAGCTGTGGGATGAGTTCCACTTCCAGACCCTGCCATAAAACATCCTGTGCAACTTCCTACTTGCTCTCTCTTCACCCCTATCTGCCTCTGGAGGGTGCCAGAGCACCTTTACAGCCCAGGATGGTGGAGCCACATGCCAGGAATGGCCTGGATCTGAGCATGAGCCCTTGGAGGAAGGCTGAAGTCACGACATGAGCAAGCAATAAACACTTATTACACCAAGCCAATGAGTTGTTGAGGCTTCATTGTTACTTCAGCAGAACCTATCTTGATGTCATGCTTCTCTTTGTTCCCTGTTACTCCCCAAGGTCATGGTGGGTTCCCGCATATTTGCCATGGAGTCAAGCCCCAACCTATTTTGTGTGGGGTGTCTGTTTACTCCACTTTGCCCAGGAGTGTCCTAATTGACACTTCTTGTTCCTCCTTTCACTATAGAAAGTGCTCCAGTCTGGAATACATAGTTACCCTACTCACAGGTGAACAGGCACTAAGCAGCATCACAGAGCACCATTTATCGTTCCTGTAACTTTGGGAAGGTTGAAGGCTGGTAGCACAAAGTGGATCAATGCAACCAAATGCAGAGACTGCCTTCTAGGGTGGGGAATGCAGGAGCTCAGTGAGAAGCTGGTTTGCAGGGAGGCCATCTAGTCTAGGAGAGCCTCTGCTCTCTCGGATTCCTAGACTGCAGGCTGGCCAGCTTGCTTGGCAGCCTGGCTGACACTAGAAGGAGGCCATTTTCCAAAGGCACAGGCCCTGGCCAGAGTTTCTTTTTCATGACCCAGCACTGAGGATTGATAACTTAGGCTTGGTACCAGGGACATCTGTCTCCTCTGTTCCAAGACCTCATCACGATCAGTCCTGGATATAGGGATGCTCAGGAGATCATGCTGTGCTTGGTTGACTAAGAGGTTGCTTTATAGCACATTCTATCTAATAGATTTGCAGAAGCCCTGGAAGAGATTAGGAGGCACATGACCAAATCTCGGTAGGGGGTGTACGTGTGCATGGGCTGGCTGTGGGAGGAAGCCTGTCTCCCAAGGCAGCTTGTCTCTCTCGACTTGGCAATAAAGCCACCCAGAGGGTGATAGCACAACAGCCCAAATAAACACCCCCACCACCCCCAAGTTCTCTATTTTTCCTTGGCCTTTGAAAAATAACCTATGTCGGCATTCAACGTGAGGGCTATGCCTTTGAGTCATCAGTCATACCAAAAGTGGCATGAAAATGCAACTTTTACGAGCGCTGGAAAGGCAAAAAAATAAACCACAGCAAATATTTGACTGATCCAATTATAAATCTCCCCTACTTCTTGGCAGAGACCAAGGAGGAATGGTAATTAAGATAACTTAGTGAGTTTGCAGGAGGAGCTGCAGGAGAGAGAAAAGGAGGCAGGACCATCGAGCAGGGCCTGTCACTCTCCCAGAAGGGAGAGCATCCATAGGCAGGGAGTGCCGCCAAGAGATGCTTCTGGAAGCCACACAGATACACACCTGCCAAGGAGGGCAAGGTTAAAGACAGACTCATTGCCCTTCAGGAAGATGTTATTACTGGGTCCAGGACCCTGAGTAGGGGGAAAATAACTTCATTGCCATTTGGAATGTCTGCTTGCTGAGGGTCGATGTGGACGGGAAAAGCAATAAATGTTGACATTTCCCACGGACGGCCTCCCTTGCTCCGTGCTGGCAGCGTCCCTGGCCTCTCAACGTCTGATGTTGATTCTACCTCAGATGGCAGGGCATGCTCAGCAGTTGGTAGGATGGCAGGGAAGCAGCGTGTGTGAGTGAGGGCTGCTTGAAGCCACATTACCACAGGGTCTCTGGTTGCATCCAGGGACGAGTGGTAGCAGTGGGTCACTCACAAGGGCCTGTTCATCTCCTGCCTCCAGCCAGGTCTGTGGCAAAGTGTGCCCGGCTGATTCCTCATTCAAGCTCAGCACAAGTTCTTTTCTCTCCTTCAAAGAGGCTGAGTGCTGAGGGGAGTGTGGAAGGATGACAGCAGCAGGGCCCTGCTCCAGTGGGGGCTGGCTTCCCTTTACGTGGCCCTGCCCGTCTTGGTTAGGATGCCATTGCACTTCCCACTTCCAGTGTCCAAGTCACTGAACCAGATGCCGCTAGGCCCAGATGTATGCACTGCTGGGGCCGCTCGTCCACCCTCTATGAGAAAGAACCCCTAGATTCTGCAGGGACACAGCACCTGGATTTGCTGACCATAACAATGCTCTGTGCAATACTCCACAGGTAAGGATCAAGCAGACTAAAGATAGAGAGGATCCAAGCACAGAGTACGGGAGGGCGCACCTACGTGGGTGGAATCCCTGATTCTTCTATCACATGTCTTCCTGCAGCAGTGGGAAAAGTAACCATCAAAAATAAGATCTATCATCTGGGCACTCGCTATGTGCCAGGCATGATGGCAAGTGCTGACATATGTTATCTCATCTCATCCTCCCAGAAACCTTATTTGTATCCCCACTTCTCAGGAGAGAGTAATGGCTGTGACAGGAGTAAAGTAACACACCCAGTGCCACTGACAGTAGCTGGTGGCCAAGCACAGACCTGAACTTGGATTTGCATGGGTCTTAACAACTACGGGAGGTCACTTCAAGTTTTCCAAGAACTTGGCCTCCAGCATATCTGGTCGTGGGCCTGCTGTGTAATTCTGCTAAAGATGCTGCTGATCAGAGAAGGGACTGGAAGGCAGAGCCCAGCAGTGCTAGGGCCAGACTTGCAAGCAGGTTGAGGACAGGGGATGCCCCACTGGAGTAGATGATAAAGGTAGATAAAGGGTGTCAGAAAAGGTGGGGATGGCTTTGCTGGGTGTTGGCCATCCCTGGTCTATAACCTCCCTTTCCCTACCTCCCAACTTCTTTGTCCCTGTAGTCCAGCCATACTGTTCTCTGTGTCTGGAACATGCCAAACTCATCCCAGACTCAGGGCGCTTGGCAGGAGCTGTTCCCTCTGCCTGGCCTACTCTTCCTCCTGATCTCACACCTGCCTGCTTGTCAGCCCTCTGCCTCAGCACGGCAACTTCAGCTCGGGCGCCCCCAACCCCCATCCCAAATGCCTCTACCACTACTTCTTTCTATCCTCAGCAAAGACGCATCTCTCTTTGAAAAACCACAACTCATTATCTTTTAATTTATAGTCTTCTTGGATACAAGCCTCTGAAGAGTGGGAGACTTGTCTGTTTGACTCACCAGAGCATCCCCAGTGCCTAGAGCAGTGCCTGGCACATGGTTGTTACTCGGTAAAGGTCTTGTGTGATTCAATGACAAACATTTAGTCTCAAAGGAAACGGTGTGGGAGTGAAGTCTATACCAACGCAGTGGAGTTTTGGTGATAGGACCACTGAGAAGATGCAATGTCTGCAGGAAAGGTTTTAGGAAATTTTAGTCAACATTCTGCAGTTTTCTTGTATTTTTATTTGCTAACTGTTCAGATGACACCACAAGGGAACATTTAATGAGGCCAGGCACTGTTCTAAGTGATTCAAATGTACTACCTTATTTGATGCTTACAGTAGCCCTACTGAATACGAATCATTATTCCTCACCTTGCACATGAGGAAACTGAGGCACAGGGAGGTTACTTAACTAGCTCAAGAGTTGGTAAGTGGTGGAGTTTATGTCTACACCCAGGCAGACTGCTCAGAGGGCATTCCCTTAACCCACTGCATTACAGGCTGCTCCATGAAGCAGACAGGCAGCCAGTACCTGGTGTTGGCCAGGCTCGCTCGGCTAGAGGGAGGTCAAAGTGTTATATTCTCTTGTTCCTGGGAAGGAGAAAGTCTGCAATGGGTCAAGGGCAGGAAGGTATGTGGTGACATAATGAGACTCCCAAAGAAGCCCACAGAGCTTCTAGCAGGAGAAGTAGCAGTATAAACAGAAATATATTTGGCACCAACAATGCATTTCATTTTCTGAATCTCATTTCTTTGGCTCAGAGTATCTCTTCCCTCTCACGAGCAGCTATGTTAAGACAAATTGGGGTGCCTATGGTTTAGGGGGTACCAGCCCATGTGTAACGAGATGAAACAATTGTACTAATATCATTGGGGGAAAACAGCCTTTTAACAAACCGCTTAGTGTAGAAAGTAAGAAACCAGGGAACATGGGTGTGGGTAGGACCTTCCTGAAAGGATGAAGGCAGAATCTGCTTGGTTACTGGAAAGAGAGGGAGCTACAGAGAGGTACAGGGAAGGAAGGGTAGAACAGCAAGATGTGGGGGACCCCCTAGGCCACAACACAGCTCCTTCCTGACACTCCCTCCTCACACTCCCAAATCCAAAGGAAAAAGAAAACTAAGGGAAGATGTGACCAAATTTCTTACAGAAACCAGCAAAGAGAGAGAGCACCAGTCCTGGAAGTCAGAGGGCAGGAGAGTGAGGCTCGAGTGATACAAAAGGATTAAACCACCGGGACTCAGGAATCACAGTCAGGCTCATGGGGTGCAGACATACTTAGCCTGGATGTGGCTGGGCAGGGAGCCCTCTGAACATCTGGCTTTACCTGGAACGCCTAAAGTTCCCTAGACTGGGGTTCAGAGAAGAGAAAGATTGGAAGCACAGCTCACAAGCGTGCCTTGCCCAGGCTTTATGTTACAAAGGGAAATGAATGCAAAAATATTGGTGCTTTCAACCAATGCTGAGCACTGACTATGAGCCTAGCCCTGCTCTGGGTACTGGGGGTCCAGCAACAAGTCATGTGGACAAGACTCCTGCCCTCCAAGGGTAGGCACTGCTATGGGTAAATAGAATGCCAGGGGGTGATGAGCTTTGAATAAAAGAAAGAAAGCAAATCAAAGACTTCCCAAATGCTAATCAACAAGTGAATGGACAAATTATAGTTTATCCATATAATTGGAAATCTACTCAACAATAAAAGGAATGAGCCACCGATACCACAACAACATGGTGAATCTTACAGACATGATGCTGAGTAAAAGAGGCCAGACACAAAAGGACACAGGGTTCCCCGTTTATGAAACTCGAGAGAAGACAAACCTCATCTCTAGAAAGCAGATCAGTAGTGGGTTGGGATGAGGTAGGCATGCGGCACAGGAGGCTTTCGAGCAGTGGCAATATTCTACATCATGAGTGTAATGGTGCTGACACAAACACATACAGTTTTTACGTTTTAAGAATCAAACTTAAAGTGTGTGCACTTAGAATGTGTGCATTGAGGGGCGCCTGGGTGGTTCAATCGGTTAAGTGTCCAACTTTGGCTCAGGTCATGGTCTTGCGGTTTGTGAGTTTGAGCCCCGCGTTGGGCTCTGCTGACAGCTCAGAGCCTGGAGCCTGCTTTGGATTCTGTGTCTCGCTCTCTCTCTGCCCCTCCCCTGCTCATGCTCTGTCTCTCTCTGTCTCAAAAATAAACAAAACATTAAAAAATTGTTTTAAATGTGTGCATTGGGTGGCTTGTAAACTATACCTAAATTAAGTTGATGTGAGACAAAGATAGCAGAGTATGTGATAAAGTGTAAAGGAGGATCCAGTTTTAGACTCCCTTGTTAGGAAAGGGCTGAGGGCATGGTGTTTGGGCAGAGACCTGACAAAAGTAAGGAAGGAGCCAAGTTATTACCTTGGGGAGGGACATTCCAGAGAGAGGGAATAACCAATGCAAATGCTCGAGACAGTGAGTTTGGCGTGACAGGGGGAGAGCAGGAGGGCCAGGGTGGTGGGGTGGAGGGAGTAAGGAGGAGATGGCTGGTTAGCCAGCCTGTAGAAGGGTGGTCAGTGACATGCCATCAGACTACTGAGCCCCTACTATGGACAAGCATTGCTGTGAGCACTGCAGACCTAATGGGCAACCTCATAGGGCTGACATTCCGGAACAACTTCAGATTTTCCTTTTAGCAGTGATGGGAGGCCAGTGGGAGATTTGCAGAGACTGAGTGCTCTGACAAATGGTTATGAAAGATGAGACCAGAGCCTTCTTTGTAATAAGAAGCGAGCTTCTTTCCTGGTGTGTTCATCGTGCCTGGTTCCTAGGAGGGCCCTTTGGGCTTGGCAGTGGCTTTGCTGGTTTGCTGGCTGAAGATAAGCAGATTATGGGTTCTGTCAATTCTCCCCGAGTTCCCCCCCCACCCCCCGCACCATATATCAAGCCTAAAATTGTGGTTTTCAAGTTTCAAAGGAGTATGTTTTGAATGTCTCTGAATGGGGGGTGGTGGTATGGGGGGATGAAAAATGAATAAAAATAGATTCGTTACCACTACTAAAGGGTGAGTTAGCACTCTCACAACCACTATGGTGAGCATCTCAGCCAGCCTTCTCCTGTAGCTGTTTCAGAGTGGGATTCCCAAGGGAAACAGGGGTAAACCTTAAACAATGAAGCCTGGGCAAGGCAGGGATAATGCACTCCCTGCTGGGTGACCCTTCCTGTGAATTCTTGGAGGGGTCTTAATGCTAGTGCCCACTAGCCACACAAGGGCAGGGCCAGCTCTGCCTTGTCCATTGCTGCAGCACCTGACACATGGCATAGAGCAGGTACTCAGTTAATGTGGGTGGAATCCAATATTATCACGTGCCTTTGGCAAAAACAGTGGCTCTATCTGAAGGCAGGATCTCCCTGGAAGATTGTTAGCCCTTTCATATGAAATTTTTGAGAATAGGGAGGAACAGTTAAAAATTCTAAGTCCTAATCTCCTATTCTCAAGACCTTCCCTCAGTACATAAGAGTGTGTGTTCCTACTCACAAGGGTGACTCAGAGCTTTGTGATGTGTGGACACTTTTTCCTTTGATTTAACATGTGCTCCTAGCTGGGGCTGTGTACATGGCTGTAAATGTGCAACAACTCAACACGGGGTCACAGCCTCTAAACCTCCAAAGGGGCCATCTTCCTCTGTGGCTCCTGGTCTTGTAAGAGCCAGCACTGAGAAGAAAAGCTATGCCATCGTTGGTGAGTGATGGCTCAAGAACAGCACAGCTTCTAAAATGAGGACAATTGTCATGTGAAGCTTCAACACAGTGCCCATAACAAGAGGTATCTTCACTGCCCTCTGCTTGAAAAGATCTTTCCTCTTTATCTGCTTAACTTGCCTTCTGAGACTCAGCTTGTGGAACATTTCCTCCAGGAAGCTGTCCTAAAATCCCACATAGGTTACAAGTGGTGGACTATTTTTATGATCTTGAACCTCCTTTACCCAACTCTTTAATAAAAATCACAGCTAACATTTGATTAGTTTATTATACAAAGGGCAAGAACAAACTCTGTAAATGATATATGGCAGCAGCTTCAGGAAACATACAAGAGAGTAGTGTTAGCAGGAGTCATGCTATCCACCTCTCCCATCCCACAGAGAGCTGTGCTTAGGCTGGACATGGCTGGAGGCAGTGTGCATTGGGCCCCAGGGGAGGGATCCCAATCCCCTGCCACCTCACATGTTTACAAAATGATTGAGAGGGGACAGAAATCACTCGACTGATGTGGAAGAACCAGATCTTTGCAATCTGGATTAGTAGCTTGAGGAGAACTACAACTCACTGTGTGTGCCCGTGCTGGTTTCTGCCAGAGGCCTCACCATTCTTCCTGTAGAGACTGCTGGTTGCTAAGTTACCTGTGAGTGAGCTGTAAGAGTTGTAGACCAGTCAGATTGATTGATTGATTGATCTCTGCAGGGTGCTTACTATTTGCTAGGCATTATCTCATTTATTCTCACAACCACCTGATGAAGCATAGTCCTCATTTCACAGATGATGAAACTGAATCCAGAGACAGTTGGCCATAAACATTCAGCTACTACATAGCAGAGATAAGATTCCAGGGGCACCTGGGTGGCGCAGTCGGTTAAGCGTCCGACTTCAGCCAGGTCACGATCTCGCGGTCCGTGAGTTCGAGCCCCGCGTCAGGCTCTGGGCTGATGGCTCGGAGCCTGGAGCCTGTTTCCGATTCTGTGTCTCCCTCTCTCTCTGCCCCTCCCCCGTTCATGCTCTGTCTCTCTCTGTCCCAAAAATAAAATAATAAAAACGTGGAAAAAAAAAATTTATAAATAAGATTCCAACCCAGAGCAGGCCAATTCTCAGTTCTTGTTTTCTGCCCCGTCTGTACCTCATGGCCCTCCCTACATGATGCTGCCATTGTTGCTTAACTCATTAGGTCTCCATCTCCTTAATGTCGGGCAAATACCTTTCATCTCTGTATTCCCAACACAGATCACAGACCTTTGGTGAACATTTGTTGAATGCATAGATGAATTGATTTCACACTTTCTTCCCACAAGCTCATGCTCTCTCATCATGCTGCCTTTTGATCCAACCCTGGAGAAGGGTGGAAGGTATTTCTCTGAAGACCAAGTGAGCCACAGTGTAGAGGTCATGTTCAATGAAACTGATGAACATATCAAGGCTATTCCAAGATGCACAAAGCCTCTACCATGAGGCCAGGAAAATGGAGGTTTTAGCTCTCAGTGCCTTGCTGATGTTGAGTTCCTATTTACTGCACATTCTTATCTAATTGTCTTTAGCCTATGGCTTATCAAAAATGTCACATTTGGCTCCTCGCCCTCCCAAGATCAATAGGAGGATCTTCTGGGGGCTGGTTGTGAAAATAAATCAAATATATCTCTGAAGAGAGGGAGTGAACTGGGAACATGTCCAGTCACAAAATGGCTTCCCAAGCACTAAAGAGGAACAGAATCACAGGCACTGGCCAGCTTCTCTCAGGGCATGGTCTCAATCTTTCATCAGGCAGCAGCGTGACCTTGGGCAAGTTACTTCAGCTCTCTGAATCTCCACTCTCGGATCCCTAAGCCAACGATAGTAAAAGCACCTACCTCTGAAGGCCATTAGGAGTCGGGCCAGGCTCATGGTAAGCAATCAATGTCAGCTATTCTCCTGGCTATTATTATTGTTATAAAAGTTTGACATATTGTAAATCCTTTGTGCCAGCAATTCCACTCTTAAGAATTCATCTTAAGGAAATTATTAAAAAAATACATGAACATAAACCTGCAAAGATGTTTACTGTGGTAGGATTATAATGTTGAAAGAGGGAGATTGATTAAAAAAAATTAATCTTTAGAATGGACTACTTTTGAAGCATTTAAAATGAGTTTATGGAAGAATATTTAGATTTAGGAAGATGTTCCCTACCTTTCTTTATGCAAAGAATCAAGGAAAAAACTATGTGTGGTGTAATCCTGTATTTGTAAAAATGTTTGCTATATGTGAACAGAAAACTGTCTGGAAAATATACCAAAAAATGTTAATGTTTTCTATTTTTCCTAGCATCATCATATATTGATTTTATAATGAGAAAAACACAAATAAAGGTTATCTTTTTAAAACATTGAAATTTGTTTTGTTTGTTTGGGGGCTTGTGTTATAGAGGCTTTGGAAAAACACGATAATAGTAACATATCATTTCGGTATGCGGACACAGTTCTAAGTGCCTTATAACGATTGCCTCACTTAAATCTCACAATGATGCTACGAATGTATAATACTATTATCTCCATTTTACAGCTGAGGTAATGGAGGCACAGAGAGGCTGAGTGATGTGTCCAAGGTAACACAGCTTTGAAGTACTAGAGTTTGAAATTCATGACCAGGCAGTCTGGACTGGTCCATACTTTTCTGCCCATGTCTTTCTGTGTTGGGAACAGCAGCATTAGGCACACCACAGAGTATTTATTTAAGCTTTATTTTTGTGTATTTATATATTAAAAAAATTATATTTAAATCTCCACACTGACTTGACACATGCAACAGGGTGTATTATTGGAGGATATTTGGAATTAATGAAAGGCCACTTAAAATGAATGTCCTTAACAAATGGGAAAATGATTAGGCCTTTATCTTGAAGAATGAAACTCTAATTACGAACACCTTCTTTTTCTCTCAGACTTAGGGTAATTCAGGTGATATTAGCAACTATGCTCTAATTGTTAGAATGCACATAAAAAATGTGATGGCAAACATTTCATTGTCTCTCAGCCTCATTGATTGCAAAACACATCCTGGTTTCAGAGATGTCAAAGATGACCATTATGTGCATCTCCGAATCGATGGAGTACTCGAGAACAATACAGCATCACTTTGGCTTGACTAGTGTAACACAATCAAAAGGGATCTTTCGGTAAACATACTGGACGTCTTTGTCAAATGTCCTAGGACCTCTCTTTATGTTATTATAATCGTCTTCTTGAAGTGCCGATTCTGTCACCTTGTTACTTCTCGCTGCCGCCTATTTAGCTATGTTACCTCAGCCAGATCCACGTTTACCAAGTCTTCCCCAGCAAGTTAGAGCAGATCTCTGGCACCACTCTCACGGACCTAGTGAGATCCCCGTTCGGGGCATGAGTTGTAGTTTTATTCTGTCGGGGCTTGCGTTGTGCTCTGTGCAGGCTGCTCCCACCAGAGGGGAGAAAAAAGAAAGGTCTGACGGCTGTACCCTGTATGTACCAGCGCTGCAGCTCTGAACTCTTCCTCAGTTGTTTCACGTGTAAAGTGATGGTAGGCTCCTAATACTGCCTACCTCACTGTGTTGTTGGGAGGAGAAAATAATTCATGGGGAACAGTCCCCGGCACAGTGAGCCCCCAGCAAATGCTTTCTATTATTACCTTAACTAGTGTTAAATGGAGACGGAGCTCTGAGTGGAGAACGTTTTTGTAAGTGATCAGGCGATGAATTAATATTTTTGTCTTGTAACAACTTTTGCTTTCCTATGAAACATCCTTAACCTGAAAGAGGCTTCAACAAACATTTTAAAAGCCATTAATTTTTTGTGAAGATGTTGGAATAAAGCTTTCCTTACTATCTCTGACCATAGACTTGAACTTTTCCAGCTCTCATCTATTAGGAAGCTTATTTATCTACACGTGGCTTTCTTTGAAAGCACACTGGCGTGCTGTGTGTTTGCTCAGATAAAGTTGTATGAACAGCTGTACTGGTGGTTCCTGTTCTACCAAATGCCCGACAGAGAAGAAATGCAAGTTTGTGCTAGAAGCTGAAACCAGAGGAGCAATTTCCAATGAACATGTAACATGTCCCATAAAGGTGAGACAGAGATAGAGACAGAGGTAGAAATAGAGACATATTTAGTGAAGAGAGTTTCAAAGCTTATTTTAAGTTTAGGGTCCAACCTCTCTCTTTCTGTATTTAAGGCAAGGGATATGAGTAGTTGTTAGATATCTTAAGCGATTTAGCCTTGAAACTATGATTTCCTATTGTGCCTCTTTCAAGCTTGTGGATCAATTTAACTGAAGAGTATTCAGGGGCTGTAAGGGAAGTGATTAAAGAAAATACTGTTGTATATATATTCATTGTGATTTTTCTCAAAACAGTGCAAACAAAACAAAGTATGTGAATGAATTGAATCTTGAGAGTGACATAAGATTAAAGTCACCATCTATAGCCTCCTAATGCTTGTTTTACTCAAAATAGACTCACGCTTGTCATGGATGCACTTTTCTTAAAGAGAAAGACATAACAACAATTAAGAAAAGTATAAAAAATATGGTAACAAATACTCATACTTGAACCAAAGGAATAAATATTAACTTTTGTCATATTTATTTCCAATCTTTGTGTGTGTGTGCTGGAGATGGGGAGGGAGTTTGCTTTACTGTTAATATTTTATTATGGATAAAAGCAAGGGCTTTTTGAACCTAATTCTCAGTCCTGTTCTCCTCACCTACTCCTAGAGATGAACACCCTCAGGAGTTTATTCTCTCTCCCTGTATCTCTATCTATGTGGCTATATAGAAAGAGTTTTTCTATTATGCATATAATAAACATACATATACTGAGATTAACATAGCAAATATGGATTTGAACTATACACTATATTTATGCTAATAAAACCATCCAAACTTTTATCCATTTTATTCATGGGGTTCTATATCTGATCGCACTAGAAGATAAAGGTCCTTGCTTAGAAAATTTGCAAACTCCTGAATTATAGCCCCTCTGAGAGTCTATGCAGTCTGAATATGTGATGTAGTCCTGCCCCCTCTTATTCATCTCTGTCTTCCCAGTTTCTTTCTCCCCAAGTTCCACGTTCTCAAGCATTACCCTTCTTGAAAAACATCCACAGCCTCCTCCCATGCAGCCCTCTCAACACCAGCTCTCATATAGAACTCAGGCATCCCTGGAGATTTCTCCTTAGCTCTTCTTGGTAGCTACCCAGGGGGGTACCCACTCATTTAAGTGGCAGTTTTGGTTCCTGTTAGGATACACCAGACAATCACAAGAGATCTCCTGAGAAAGACATTTTCAAAAGCACTTTTAATCCAATACAGAAGAAACCAAGTCTCTCTTGGTTTCACAAAACCTTTCTCCATATCTCAGATTTTTTGGGAAAGGAAGAGTCTGAAAAACACACCTGTAAAAATACGCCTCCATCCAAAATGAAGTTAAATCACTATGTGATGTGCTTTGCAAACTGACAGTCAAACCCTGATATTCCCTCTGCATGAAGCTCACAGCTCCACAGGAAGGGGTAAAATCCAGGAAGATCCCATCTGACTGGTTAGTGGGCACTGAGAGGGCGCAGAGATGGCAGCAGGGTGAAAGAAGCAGTGTGTTCAGAGCACTCAGTGTCCCCATGTCCCGGGGACCTAGCCAGTCCCATCTGTAATTGAAACAGCCTGCTGTAGGGGCACCTGCATGGCTCAGACGGTTGAGCATCCGACTCTGCTCAGGTCATGATCTCACGGTTAGTGGGTTAGTGATTTCAAGCCCCACAGTGGGTTCTCTGCCGTCAGCACAGAGCCTGCTTCAGATCCTTTGTCTCCCTCTCTCTCTGTACCTCCCTGCTAGCGTTCTATCTCTCTCAAATATCAAAAAGTAAACATTAAAAAAAACCAACTATGTGCCGTTTACACACAAGGGTGAGAGAGAAGGGGACACAGAAAGTGAGAGTTCACTTTTAAAAAAGGCTCTGAATCAGGTGCACCTGGGTGGCTCAGTTGGTTAAGCATTCGACTCCTGATTTTGGCTCAGGTCATGGTCTCATGGTTCATGGGATGGAGCCCCACATTGGGCTCTGTGCTGACACTGTGGAGTGTGATCAGGATTCTCTCTCATTCTCTTTGCCCCTCCCCTGCTCCTGCTCTATCTCAAAATAAATTAAAAAAAAACACCATGTTTTTTAAAAGGCTCTAAATTGGAAAGGGATAAACCTGAGAGGGCAGAAGCTAACATCACTAATCACCATCTATAAATTTGCTTTACAAAATGTCATATAGGGGAACTCTGCTGATGAAGACACATAGGAATGTTTGCTTAGCTCATTTTATCGTGGTCTATGCATGCTCCATCTCCCAAATTTGCATGTATTTCCTATGATCATGGGGCAATTGGTGGTCTCCTAGATACTTCTTCTTTATTGTTTATTGTGCCTTGTGGCTAGTTTACTTCTTATCCTACAGACACCTCTCAGTAAAAAGCACCAGGGGTTGACAATGTCTACTTCTATCTCAGTGCCATACAATCCTTAGTATCTCCCTCTAAGAAATCTGCTGGAGCTGCAAGCCCACCCTCTGCTTCCAAGTTCCATCTGGAAGTCACTGGGCTCATGGCTCCATCAGTCTGAGTGATGAAACAGACATTTTTAATATTTGCTAAACAGGACTGTGAAGAAGGTGAGTCTCAGCAGGGCTCCCAAGCGGTAAGTGCATCTTGTTGTCTCAGGTTAATCATGTACCTCATTTGCCGATTATTGACTTGTTCTCACAAAGGATTTTACTTGGCTTGACATATCAGTAGCAATCAGTGATAAACTGTCAAGCAAACTTGCTCACTGCCTTAACCACCAAAGACCCTGACTTGCAGTAACAGCCTTAAAATTTCCTTTGATGTTCAGCACTGTAGCCAGGTCAGATTATTATTATTTCTTTAAGTCTGATCGGTATCCTTTCTAGAACTGGGTTGAGCAAATCTGACAGTTTGTAGGGTTTCAAATACCTGGAAAGATGCACTAGGCTTCCTCACTTACCTTCCCCGTAAGAATTCAAATTGGTCGGTTGAGAATGGCTTATATCGACTTTGTTTTGTTTTGTTTTTGTCTTGGTCTTTAAAAATGCAATGGAGAGTGTCAAAATATTGCATTTCAAAGACAATATAATAGCTACCTTTCAAATGGACAAAGATTAAACAACGGTAGCATTCAGCTCATGTAACGGTTCAGGTAAATAAAATGGGCACACTGCTGCTGGTAGGTTAGAATATATGGAGAGTAACTGGTGTAAACTTACAGAAGGACAATTTAGCAATCCATATTAATTCTGTAAGGGTTTACTTTCAGGGAAAGAATTAAGGGTGTACACAAACACTAGCCACAAGGACAGGTATCCCAACATTTTATTGCAAGTCACTAGGGCTTTTCGTTGATTTATCTAGTGCTCCACTTCTCAGGGTCAACACCAGATTGCACTTCCTGCTCCACTGAAGTTAGGATAGGACTCGCTTTGGTCCATAAGACAAGGGGAATATCCAAGCAGTCCACGATGCTCTACCTTCCTTCACTACAGGGAACTAGTAAAGCCTGGATAGGGGAAGTTCCACGGGTCTGTGTCCCTGAATGAGGCTCACCTGGCACCAAGTCTTCCTTCATCCATGTGAACGTGTAAAGTGGGGTTTCCAACTTCAGCACTACTGTCATCCTGGGAGGGATAATTCTTTGTTTGGGGGTTGTCCTGTGCGTGTGTGACAGCATCCCTAGGCTTGACCCACTAGCTGTTAGTAGCAGCTTTGGCCCAGTGTGACAACCACAAATATCCCCCAGACATTGCTGAATGAATCTGGGTGGAGGGGAGGGTGAAATCATCCCTGGTAAACAAAAAATGCCTTCTACTATTTTAAGTCATTTAGATTCTTAGGTTGCCCCCACTCTACAACTTAGAGATTTTATTGTAGCAAAAACATATGTAAACATTTATCGAAAGGGGACTGCTTCAAATGATGGGTGTTTCTGCTCCTTTTTGTTTGTGTGTTTAGAAATTTTTTTCTGCAACAAAAACACAGTTTGTTCTTCCATAAGAAGAGAAAGACACTAGAAAATTAATTTTAAAAAGCTGTATTTGCATAATAACTCATCTATATACAGTGTTTGCTAGGGCCACACAGAGTTTCTTAGTACCATGAAACACTCGTATCTGGTATTTTTTTTAAATTGTGCTTTAGTTTACAGCGTGTTTTGCCATTCTACCTTTGTGGTGGTGGTATAATTACAACAACGTTGTGAGCCAGGTAAGGTAGGTAGACAAAGAAATGGAGGATAAAACAGGTTAGGGGACAAGGCTTAGGTCTCCTGGTTAATATGTAGCAGGGCTTCCATTCTGAGTTCTCCAATTCCAGGACTTTCTCCCCTATGCCATGTTGCCTCTGTACCACTGTAAAAAGCCACTTTCAAAAAGTCAACTGGGACACACTCTGATTCTTAAAAAATTTAAGCAGGTAAAAAAGGATTCTCTTCTGTATTTAATATCCTTGGACAAGGATACTAAACCTTGTAGACTCTTGGTCAAAGCATGATACTCAATAAAATTTAAGCATAGCTATTTCATGCAACACAGCCAATAGAATTTCATAGTCATCCCCCTCCCCCCCACCGCCTCCCCATATCTTTCTCTTTCTCTCTTTCCAGCTCAAATGAGTCACCTTGGCTACACTGCCAATCCCCATAGAACTTATGTTCCTTGATAGGATATGCCAATAGAAATGAGAAATTCTATCATGGTTTGAGATGTGAGTTAGTCACCTATCCCTGCAAGGAGCTAAGTACCGTCTCCTCAAGGAAATGTACCTCATCAAATGGACATGAATGCATGTAATGACAGTGACTGAATGTGAGAATGTGTAGGGAGTTGTTTTTTTTTTCCTCTTTTTCTTTTTTTTAAGAAGTGTCCCTATATTGTACCTGTCTTGTGAATTTCTAAGTATCTGCACTGTGTCTCGCTTACTTGACCCTGTAACACACGCTAAACTCCCAAATTGGCAGCTGGACTGAAACCCTCAGCGTACATCAGCCCATGCCTATTCATTTCCCTTCCCTTGAACTGTGATGAGGCTGTCCCTGGAGTGGAGCTATTTTGAGAGGACGACCGCTAGAACAATCACTAGCCTGGCAGGAGATGGACAGTGTGGTGTAGCCACAAAAGAAGAAAAGACATTGTCATTGAGGGTTTGAGTCCTGAATGTCAGAACAGCAGGGAAACTGGGTAGAGTATGTTTCTGCCTGCTGTCCACTATCACTCAGTTACAGAGTTACCTACTTGACTTGCCATGATCATTTGCTTTTCCATGATACTAGTTGTTCAGAGCATGCAAGGGAAGGGGGATAACAGTGCTTTGGAACAGTGTCGGGAAGAAGCGTTTTTCTCCAGCAAAGCACCTTGCATCCAACTGGCTGAGAGGAAAGTTATTCTCAGCTGTGCCCAGAGGCATGTTCATATTTACTCGAATAAGGCCAATAAGCAGATTTCACCACCACTGCAAGTGGTGCTGTAGTAGAATCAGTGGAGCCTGAAGGTCAAGGAGACCACCTCACAATTTACTTAACTTCCCAGAGCATCACCCTGCTGCCTGCCAGAAGTTACAGAAATGCCACAGGGATTCCTGTCAGCCCACTTCCTCTCTTTCTCTTGATGAGAATCTCTTTGAAGAGCAGATACAATTTTTGTATCGGGAGTTCTGCTTGGTCAGGGGCTGTGTTAACTCATCCCTGAATAATCAGTGCCTCAACCAATAAATATTTTTCTGGATGGGTGGATGGATGGAGGATTTATTGATTACTACTTTACATATTGGTCCCTATAGCATGGACTGTGTATGCTAAAACAAAACAGAAAACAAAAAGCCCCCAAAGCTCTCCTCTAAGGCTCTGTGATACTTTCAGGTTGTAAAGATGGGGCTGCAAATAAGTTTCATCATGAGAGCCAACACTGGTCAGTTGGTAGCAGCTGCCTTGAGGGTTCTGTGGGAGGTATCTGTGCATTGAGATCACTGAGGACAAAGTGCAGCCCTCGATTAGTGATTAGCGATGTCTGCCAGGAGCCAAAGCCAAGGAAATGGTGGTCTGATGCCTTTGCATCTGCCAATGGGTTTAGAGCTCGCAATTCTTTCAATTCAATTTTCTAGATGAATACCTTTCCAACACATTTTAAAGTCATCTTTGACTGCATATAATGGGTAGTTAAGGAAGTTTTCCTTCCACTGGGGTATTTTCCTAATGTACTTCTTTATGTACTTGCTGGATTTGAAAGCAAATGAGGCGGGAAAGCCCTACGTGGTTTTTCTCAGGATATGCAATTCTTATTGGAAAAGAAAACCAAGCTAGGTGGGTGTTAATTTATCCCCAATGGTGGGTATATAATAAAATCTCTGCCAGGACAAATTAAAGGAGGGGTGAGAGAAGAGACAATGAAATTCATACTCTAATCCAGTCTCTTCATTCCCAACATGGGATAATCTGACTTTCAAAGTGCTAAGGATGTCCCAAGGAACTCAGTAGAGGGTAGAACAGAAGAACAGAAATCATAGAGAAATGGCTGAATTTTGGTCAGTGTTACACAACTCTTTTTAAATTCACTGGGATGTCTCCTAGTGATATTTTAACAAACTAATACAATAACTAGAATACCTGAAAAGTGCCTGAGGATTCACCCCCAGGGCTAGCAAAGCTGACTTCTTCAGGTAGGAATGTTATCTTTTTATTTTATTTATTTATTTTTTTTGGACACACCATACAAACAACATAAACTATGCCATTTTACATTCTAGTAGTGGTTTTTTTTAATTTTAAAATTATTTTTTATTTAGTTTTTGAGAGAGAGTCAGAGAGCAATTTGGGGAGGGGCATAGAGAGAGAGGGGGAGACACATAATCTGAAGCAGGATCAGGGCTCCCAGCTTTAGCACAGAGCCTGACACTGAGCTCAAACTCACAAACTGTGAGATTATGACCTGAGCCAAAGTTGGACACTTAACTGACTGGGCCACCCAGATGCTCCTACATTCTAGTAGTTTTTGAGTGTATTCACAATGTTGTACAACTATCACCACTCTCTAATTCCTGAGCATTTACAACATCCCTAAAAGAAACCTATCATACCTACCAGCAGTCAGTAACAATTCCCTCCTCTCTCACCCCTGGCAATCACTAATCCCCTTTGCATCTCTATGGATTTGCCTATTCTTGACAGTATAAATGGAATCATACAATATATGGGCTTTTGTATCTGGATTCTGTCACCTAACACCATACTTTTCAGACTCATCAATGTTGTAGTGTATAACAACACTTCATTCCTTGATATAGTTGCATAGTATTTCACGGTATGCATATATCACATTTTGTTTATCCATTCATCCAGTTCATGGGCATTTGGGTTGTTTCCACTTTTTGACTATTATGAATTATGCTGCTTTGAATGTTCATGGGTATGTTTTTATGAGAAATAACCTTTTCAATTCTCTGTGTATATGCCTAGAAGTGGAATTACTGGGTCAGATGGTGACTCTGTGTTTAACTTTTTGAAGAACTGTCAAACTGTTTTCCACAGGAGCTGCACCATTTTACACTCCTACCAGCAACATACCAATGTTCCAATTTCTCCACACCCTGCCAACACTTGTTATTGTCCAACTTCCAACAATAGTCATCCTAGTGGGTGAGGAGTAGTAATTTTTTAAAACTCATAATTATATCAAGTATGTTCATACCTGGGCATGGGATGGTGGAAGTCCTCTTCTTATGTAAACACCGAAGAGAGCATCCTTCCCAAGGGAGATATTGAACTTTAAGAACTGGGGTTGACTGATGTGAATCTGTGATCTCCAAAACACGCCTGGTGGGACTTCTTGGGTCACCCGTCGACCAACTTCTGCTTCACCACTGTCTATGCTGCTGTTTTTCAATGACCAGGACACTGGAAAGCAGGAATTGACATCAAGTCAGTGATATCTGTACACATTTGTTGGTTCTACATTTCTGTTTAATTGCATGCCAGGAGTTTCAAAAAAATTACTATTAAACTCATGGCAAGTTTGTCTTTAAGTATAAACTCATAACCCAGGGCATGTGAAATACTGGCACCACGCTTTCTAAACTTCTTCGGTTACTATTAACTGACCAAATATAGTAAGAGCTGGAGTCTGGGAAGCACAGGTAAAGCTTCCAATAACCTCAAATATGACTGGGGTGTAAAATTATCAGCAGGGGAGAAGAGAGTGATATTAATTTGGCACCAAATCTAATTCTTGTAGCCTTTAATTATTCTTTCCAGCCATAGACAAGTCCAATATACTCTGACATTTTCATAAATTAAAATAGAAAGAAGCAACTGTGAACAAAAATTAGTCCAAAGTAAATAACTGTAGAAAATAAGGACTTGATGTCAGACTGATCTAATATTGGGGGTGACTCCTTCCTTGAGTTAGCAGGAGGGATCTAAGCACACTGTGGAAATCACACCTCTGTCATGGCATCATCATAGCATCTCTGTTGCATTTGAAATCACTAATACAGAAAATATTGGTTGCCCACATTGAGCTTCCTTCAAAACTTTAGTGAAAGGAGTTCCAGAAATACCTATTTTTAAAGAGGATTTAATAGCAATGAACTCGCCAGTACCTTCTCAACTTCTGAGGGTGGTTTTATTTGCAAGCACAGAATTCAGGGAAATCTGGGAGTTGCTAGTAGTCACACAAGGAAAGCAGTTAATCTCTTGGAGTCTCATTTCCCTGATCCCTTAAATGGGAACACAACCTAGATGGAACCTAGTTTTATCATGGTCATTTGTGATTTGTTCAAATGGGACTTCTGAAAGAAGTTCTGGGGGACTTTTCACTTTTCAACCCATCACTTTGATGGCCTTGTGGATTGGAAAACCTCTTCTGCCCAATGGGCAAAGGATGGGAATCAAGTTCCCTTCTGCATTCTGGAATGGATGGGTTCTTGAGAAAATATTTATCTATATTTGGCAACAGTCCAGTGTAAAAGATTTGAATGGTCAGGAGAGGTTGTGGGAACCACAAGCAGCTGAAGGCTGGCACAAAGTGTTAGTGAAGCTGTCTGACTTAGCAGACCTGGTCTGTCACTATTCTGGCCCCTGCATTAAGACAAGACTCATAAATGACCTTGATGCTACTTTCTCTATCTGTAAAATGGAGAGGTGAAATTTTTGGATTTCTGATGGTTTTCCATATCTAAATTATAAAAGAAAAACACAGAATGACTTGAGGGTATGACGTTATTTTTTTTCCTTTTTATTTTTTCTTTTTAAACAAGAGAGGGAATGTTTCATTTTTATTTAGCTCAATAGGGGATCAAATAAAAAGTCAGCAAGGGCTTAAAATAAAGCAGGAGAAACAATGGTTGAGATTGTAAGAAGAAATTCTTGACCTCTAGAAAAACAAAACTAGGGAACAGGTTTCTGAGGGAAGTTTGGAAGCTCTCGTCACATAATATCGCTAAGGAAAGAAATAGATAGTAAGTCCCGATTGGGTCAAACCTTTAGATGGAACTAGATGGTTTATTCTTCAAACATGTTTATGTGGATAATGGACATGGAATACTTCTCTGTAGGGGGAGGAATAATGCATGGTATGGAAGAACAGAGATTCTGGGCGGAGACTGCCCTGGTTCAAATCCTACCTTTGATACTTGCTAAGTGTATCAATTCTCTATGTCTTAGTTCTCACATCTGAATAGTTGGGATACTATTACTTATTTCATAGGGTTGTTGTGAGGATTTAATGAGTTAATGCATGCAAAGCTCTTAATTTTAGGCGCAACAGAAGTCCTAAATAAAAATTAGCTACCATTACTATTATTATCAATAAGGCTCTCAGCCTGGAGTGTTGTTGATTTTGCTGAAATAATGGCATGTCCAGGGGGAAATACTTGTTATTATCCATTAATCAGAAGCTCTAATTATTATAATTTGAAAACTAATTTGTATGTAAAAATGCTGCTTTTGGCAGACTTCCCCCTCCCCCACATTAGGGTCTTTGGGGGGAAGGGATATGATAAAAAGGACCCAGTAAGGAAGAGGTGTAATAAAAAAGACCCCTGGGGAAGAATAGTTTAGGGGCCTCTGATAGAAACCAAAAATAAACCCAGCAATCACAGTGTGGCAACAAGTTAAAGAAATTCATTTAAAATAAAAAAAGAATTTTAAAGAAATTATTCATCTTTAAACTTAATAAGATGGGCTTTCCTTCATGTCTGTTGGGCTTTCAGGGGTTGCTGGGTTAATGACAGGATATGAAAAAGAAGCAGGAAATCAGCACCCACGAGCCTGCTAATCTACTGTTGAAACCTAAACGGATTTTGATAATGTCAAGCTCAATGAGGATGCAAGAGATTCACAAGGGAGCCAGCTGCCAGAGAATGGTTGCTCTGGAGGAATTCAGACAAGGAGCCTCAGGGGCTTGGTTTGTACAGCAGTGGGAGCCCTGTTCTTTTACTAGACCCAACTTCAGGACACCACCTTCTGTAAATTAGCTGCTACCATCAGCGAGTACAGGCTGCCTTTTCAGTATTCACACCTCCTCCTAGGATTTCATATGCTCCCCTTCTTCATTTCCAATCCACTAAAGGAGGAAGTACATTGGGTGATGAAGTACAGGTTTTGCAGCCAGACACAGTGGGTTTAAATTGTCTCTGGTTCTTCCTTGCTGTGGACCTCTAGCAATTTGCTTAACCTCTCTGGGTCTCCATTCTTCTTTATAGTAACTATCTCATAGGGTGGGAGTAACAAATGGAAGTGTACAAAGGGCTTTGTACAGAGCCTGGCACATAATAATAGCAAAATATATGCTAGTTAGCTTCATTTAATTAAATAAAAAAATTAAGAGCTATATGGGAAAGCACCTGGCTTTCTTTTTAGAGTAAAGGATTTTCCTTTTTTAAAAATTTATTTATTTTGAGAGAGAGAGAGAGAGAAGAGAGACAGAGACAGAGAGAGAGAGAATGAATGAATGAATGTGTGTGCGTGTGAGCAGAGTATCTTATGGGAAGGGGCAGAGAGAGGGAGAGAGAATCCTAAGCAGGTCATCCTGGAGCCTGTTGCGGGGCTCGATCTCAGAACTGTGAGATCATGACCTGAACCCAAATCAAGAGTCAGACAGTAAACCAACTGACCACCTAGGGGCCCCTAGAGTAAAAGATTTTCTAAAAGAAAAAGAAAAAAAAAACATTGCATGGATATGTGATATATATGTTTATGTATATGTGTATATCTATGTTTATATATTTGTATATCTACCAATCAAGAGACAGTGTCTAATTCTTCTGGAATAGACTTAACTATGGGAACAAGTGTAAAATTGTTGGTTGGGATCTGTTCCCACTACTGATTTTTGGTGGGACTTTCCAGAGCTGGTATGATTACTTTATTGATAAACCTGTTTTACTGAGTAGCCCTGAAATGAAGGTCCAGGTCAGCTGCACCTTTACACTGATGCTGTCTTTTCCTTTACACCCAGCCTTCACTCCTACCATCAAATAAGTAGACTCTTTCTCCGAGTGTTCATAGCATTTACACTTAAGTCTACTGCAGGGTCCAGCACCTGTTGTTAGGTCCTATAATTGATTTTGCTTGCCTTCGTAAGTCTCTCATATTAGACACTGCACTCCCTGAGGTCAGATAGAGGTGCAAATGCATCTTTGGGTTCTATATGGTTTGCACCTGGCAAACCATGGATGATTTATAAATGCTTGCTGAACTGAATCAAGTTTTACCTGCCCAGCTGCTGGGGTGTTTTAACATAACCCCTGTGACCACCAGGTAAAAATGAGTGCCTTAAAGTAGATTTACTTTGAAAAGTTGCATGTAAACTGACTCCCCCCCTCCCCCAGTAAAACCAAAAGCTTGAAAGCTTTATGGAGAAATTTACTATTTAAAGGATCCTTCACTGAAAACCCTCTTCAAAAATCATGAATAAACTCTTAATGTACCTTTTGTATAAAAACTTATAGATAAATAAGCAAACCAGGGAGACTGGAATATGGTGGAAAGGTTGTTAGATAACAACCAAAAGCGAAGGGTCTTATTCCTGATATTTAACCTTGGACCTTTTGTGGAAAGAAACAGGGGTGTAAATGAACTGTTTGTTTGAACTCCCTCCTTGCTACTAGGGAGCTGACTAGCTGGAGGCAGTTCTAGCTCTCAAAGTCTCAGTGTCTTTATCTACATGAGAGAGGTTTGGACTCAGAGTATCATATGGGACATTACACTGTAGTCTACTGTGTTCTAACAGAGAGAGCTAGGGGGTGAGGAGGGGTGAGTCATCTCTGGATATATACTACAAAGAGTGTGTGTGGTGTGTGGGGTGTGTGTGTGTGTGTGTGTGTGTGGTCCGCAGGAGGGAGGAGAGGTTATCCGATTTCACTTTTAACAAATTCAATTCGTTTAACATAAGTTACAATTACTATTAAAAGCTAGTGACTACTTTCAAAGTAAATTCTCCAGATAATGGCAACTGAATTCTGCTTTTGCAAAGTGGAGTTTTCAATACTTTTATATAAAAAAATCTTCATTTTGAAATAATTTCAGATTTACAGTAACATTTTTAGAAAACAGTACAAAGAATTCCTGCATATCATTCACCCAGATTCCATAAATTTAATACATATTTGTTCTATCATTCTTTCTTTTCTCTGTTTTTTTCCTGAAGAATGGAGAATAAGTTACAGATAGGTTGTTCCTTTTACCTCTTGATTCTTCTATGTGTTTTTCCTAAAAACAAAGGCATTCTTTTTCAGAGCCACTGTACAATTATTAAAAACAGTAAATTAACATTGATACAATGTATTTCTAACTTAAAGATCTGATTCAAATTTGCCAGTTGTTACACAACATTCTTTGTAACAGAGGAAAAAAAAAACTTTTCTACATAATTAAAAAACATCTTTAAATTGAGTGTGCAGGGGCGCCTGGGTGGCTTAGTCAGTTAAGCGTCCCACTTCAGCTCAGGTCATGATCTCACAGTCCGTGAGTTCGAGCCCCGCGTCGGGCTCTGTGCTGACAGCTCAGAGCCTGGAGCCTGTTTCGGATTCTGTGTGTCCCTCTCTCTCTGACCTGCCCCCATTCATGCTCTGTCTCTCTCTGTCTCAAAAATAAAACGTTAAAAAAATAAAATAAATTGAGTGTGCAAAACTTCTGTAATGTTAAAAACAATAAGAAAGGAAAAAATGTTATGCAAACATTGCCTTGAAAGACATAAATAGGAAAGCTGTCATTTGTAAACTGCTGAAGCCAGTGTGGGGAACGGTCTCAGTAGCTCTGTTCCTAGAGGTCAAATTCCTGGGCTGGTGTCCAACAGGAGTGAAGATCTGTGCTGCTCCTGAAGGTCAAGGAGGCCAGCACCCTGAGTCAGGCTCCCAGTCCCACCAAGGAGGATCTAAATCTGGGCTCCCCCTGGCCCTGCTTGTGTTCTAGGACCCCAACATGGCTAATTCCTAATGGGGTGCCACTGAGAGACAGACAACAAGGAAGCAAAGTAATCACACTTTCTATCCTTTACTGAGAAGATCTGAGACCTCAGGAGGCATGTTGGACAGTGAAGCTGTCAGCCCTGGGTTTGAATCCCAGCTCTGACAACCACTAGCTGTTGTCTTTGGGCTAACCACTCCCTTTTTCTGGGTTTGTCTACTCATCTGTATAATGGGGTAGTTTCTGAGGATTAACCAGGGTAACATATGTAGTACCCAATCTGTGGCACTTCTACATCTTTCTACCCAGGTGTTGTGCTACCCAAACACAGCCATAACTATTTTCCCCAGATTTAGAGTATAAATTTATGATGGTATAGTTAAAATATAGGCTGCCCAGCATAGGTACAATGAACTAGTGTAGGTAACAATGAGATAAAGGGCCACAGGGTGGGATAGGACTCAGTGAAGCAGGAAGTCATTTTCTAGAGCAGCTGAAATCAATATTCAATGAGTGATCAATATGTCTATAGATAAGGAGGGACCAGTCACGTGAAGGAAGGTGCTAAAAGCAGAAAAAACAAAGTCACAAGATCGAGTTCCAAATTGCCCATGTTGCTGTATACTCTAGCTGCTTTTCAGGTAGACAACTTTCTGGAGCCTACTTTAGCAAAAAGCTGCCAGATTTTATTTAACAATGACTAACAAGTGTCCCAAGCAATGTTGTGGAGATCATTCATTCATACTTGACGCAACAAATATTTGTCAAGCATCTACTATAGCGCTAGGTAATTTTTGCTCAACATCAAACGTTGGGATGCATATCATACTCCCAGTATCCCTCATCCAGGCAGCAGGGCAAGGTCCCAGGGACTCAGTGTGGGCTTCAATTGGTGGCATCAGGGGAAGATTTAAACAGCCATCCCATAATCATTCAGTGAAAGACTGGCCACCACCCTTGGGTTCTGGGTAGTGACTGAGCATCGTGTCCTGGCAAGGAGCACTGAGTCCCACCCACATTTCCCTGAGCTACAGCTTCTATGTCAAACTTTCCTCCCTATCTATGAGATGCAGGACCAAAAGTAGAGATGATGATCATTTTGCCCTAAAAAGCAGATGCTTCATGATGGTTCTGGCTGATTCATCTCCAGCTTAAAGATGAGATTTCTTGGATTTTTGAGGCAACACTCTAAATGATCAATTTTATAGGATAGTCCACCTCTATAACTCCACGGAAGAGTGCTCATGTAAATGTGAAGCTATTGCCTATTTCAGAAACACGTACCTAAAATTCCAACCAGTTAAATAAGACTGATGTCAAGCAAAACGACAGCTTTCCATAGCCACATTAGGAGCTAATCATTTCAGAAAATGTTGCCATAATTCATTTATGGAAACAGCGAGACTATTCCCCAAACAAGTGATAACGGGAATGGACTCATAGTCATAGCCGGGAAATGAAACCTCATATTAATACTTCCTAAACTTAACCGAACTCCAGAGGCACCTCAGCATAAATCTGCCTTACAGATTATTCTGCCTCACATATTTTTATCTATTGCAAATAAAGTTGAATTCAGATTATTGCTTCAGTCATTACACCTCGTTTCCATTTATTTGGGAATCAGGACAACCATCTGAAGCTTCTGTTTAACCAAGAGATAGGCAAAGAGATTCTCCTAAGGACATTAGATTCACTGCCTTATACTACAGCTCCTCTGAATCAGCCCATCAGCCTTCACCCTGCTGCTGGCTGGCTATTCTTCAGGAATAGATTTCTATCCTCAGTGTTCACTGCTCCCATGATGTATTCACAACATCACACAGCAATAATGATTTTTATAAAATCCTTCAGCAGTTGGGACTACATGTGGCCTTTACATCTTTTGAAACCCAATTTGTCACCTTAGGTAAAAATGGCCAACTCTTTGCCACTAGGGGAATTAACAGACATTTATTTATCTGACCATCAGGTGAGCATGATTCTGCATTAATATGTAGTTCAGTTTATTAGTGTTATTTATAGCAGCTAAAATTTACTGAGTGGTTACTGCTGGCCATGCCATCTCCTGATATGTTTGTGACTTTTCCGGTTTTCAGATTAGAGAACCATGAAAATACAGTGACTTGCTTAAGGTCACACAGCTCTTAAGTGGTAGAACTGGGATCCAAAATATGAACGCTTCCAGAACCCACATTTCTAATCACCCCGCTGGCTGCTTTTCGGACATTGGCCTAAGTACAAGACATACAAAGAGGTGTGTATCCAAACAGGTGGCAGGGACCACCCTCTGGATGTACAAGTCAACTCTGAAAGAGAAACGTGCCAGCACAAGTGAGGATAAATGCACTAGGGAGGGAGATAGATTATCTTGCTATTAATACCCATGTCAACCCACAATGATGTCAGGTACAACAGAAATTATACAACTTAGAACGGGGTTGTGGGTAGCAATCAGAAGCTAAAATCAGCAATATGAAGTGCGTAAGCAGTACTCACATGTAACAAAGGGAGAATAAGATGGCCTCCAAACTGAGAGGAGTTGTTACATTGGTATGTAGGCTATTGGTATATTTGCCAGCAGACGTGCAGTATTGTAATGGTTGGCTCAAACATAACCACCCCTTGCCCTTCTGGGAACTTCACTGACTTTGAAAAAGCCCCATGTAGAGAAGTGATCATTTTGAAACCCTGGGCTGTGTTCATTGAGAGGCTGACAAGAGCCAGAGGAAGAATTACCAACCTCCCTGCTAATCTGGCTCCTAGTACCATGCATTAAGCCAACTAGTAAAAATCATTATGAAGTTTTTGCTGAAAGGGCAAGTGTAGAAAAACATGTTTCTAAACAGAATAACAGTCTTTGCCATTTTTTTCCAACTTGCATACCATCTGGAAATTCTGATTTTTTTTTTTTCAAAGGGTAGGAAAGAAATGTGCTCCAGGCACAAATAAATGTTTACAGCTGAGTTATAAACCGAGAATGGTGGGGCTTAAAACAGACAGTCTGGCAGTGATGGAACTCAAGCTGCAGTGAGACAAATAATGCTGTGGGGAACGGGCCAGCTTGTTTTGCACATTGGCCCTTGTGAATGGGAAGTCTTGCTTCCCACTGACCTCATCAAGCAAATGTTTGGGAAGAAGTCTCCACATCTGGGTTGGTTCTAATTCTTAGAAGGCAAAGGGAAAAGATGAAGCAGAACGACTCTCTATCTTGACATTCTGAAGGCAGCCTTCACCTTTGGAAACTACAATACCTCATAAGAAGTGTCAGCCCGTGGATGCTTGTTAAATGGAGTAACTGAGAGATGGCATGATGATGTCAGTGACAACTAATATTCCCGGATCTCTTATTAACTGCCTGATGCCACACACCATGTTTTACAAGCACTGTCTCCTTTATACTGGATGCCAAGTGTGAGGAGTTCCATTTTATGGATGAGGAATTGGTGGCTGAGGGAGGACAAATGACCTGCTTATGTTCAAGCAGCTAAGTGATGGAGCTGACAGTTGTAACCAGCTGGACCAACTCTAGAGTCATATGTTACACAGAATCTGTCGATGCAGTGTTACCCAAAATATGCCCAACCCTTGGTCAAGACGGAAATGCTGATCTATTGGGAGTTTGGTCTCTTCTGCCTCATCTCCTATAATTTATAGTTGCAGAACAGTCCAATGAGAGCAGACATAGGTTTGCAAATGATACAGAGTAGTAGGCAAACTTCCATAATGGGTCAGGTAACAAATATTTTATGCTTTAGTGGGCCATCTCATCTCTGTTGCATCTACTCAGCTCCATTGTTGTAGTGCAAAAGCAGCCATAGGCAATGAATGAATATGGCTATGCTCCAATAAAACTTTATTTGCAAAAACACATGGCTGGCCTGATTTGGTTCATGAGATGTTATTTGCTGACCTCTGATATAGAGGACACCTTGACTTTAAAATGAGTGAGGTTTTGAGAATGATCCATGAAATTCTACTTGGGAGTTTATTCTTTCTTAAGATCAGTGCACAAATTGGCTACATGTGATGTGCCCTTTAAAAGCTCTTGTATTCTTTGCCTCTGGGCCTAGCCTATCAAACTGGATTCCCTTATGTTATCTGACCAGGTCAGAACACTGTATTGAATCTTCGTTCTCAAGGCTTATCTAATCCCAGATCTATAGAAAAAGTGCTCTGTGCTCTTGTAATGAAGATGTATGAGTTCATTCCTTTTAACATAGAAATACACTCGAGATGGTGAGTGATTCTGGCAGTCTGTGGGCTCCCTTTTCTTGATGTGAAACCCAACAACCAAACCAACCACATTAAGGTTTAATTGAAAGAGAGAATGGAGAAAAAATAAACCATGAACAACAACAAATGGAAAAGGGAAGACAAAGCCCAAAGAACATACTCTCCTAACTAATTAATCAAGTGCTTTGTTTCCACTAACATATCAGAGAGTGTAGGCTGCCCTGTCTATTAGACTCCTTTCCAAATCTGAGCAATGTAAACACTCCTAAAGACCAAGTAATGAAATCTCTATCGATGTGCCATCTTAGATGGAACTCACATACCCTTGTTTTGCTTACATTTTAATTTGCTTCTGCTGGATACTTACCCAGTAATTGCTTAATAAGATTAACCTCCCTGGCAATGTGTGGTGTATCTTGATTAAAACATTATTGGAGTGAAGGATTATCGTATACCACAAAAAAATGGAGGGGGTGTTATTTAATTTACTTATTGCCAATATATCTTGATTGTCTCTTTGAAACACTGGAAAACTAGTCGATGGGAATTGATTCAGGTTATCTAAATGTATAGAATTGGGGAGTGGGGAGGAGGGAGGTCACTAGGTAAAGAAATTGAAACCTGAGGTTCACTTTTTCAAAAAGACATAGGTGGCTGTGAGAAAGCCAAAATCTTTCTAGTTATTTTTTTAGACCAAACTTTACAGCAGCTTGAGAGATCTGCTGTCTTCGGTCATAAGAAGAGTACTCTTTGGTGTTCAGAAAGGAGATGTTCCCAGTTTTCGTTCAGCTTTATTTTAAATTCTCGCACTTTTTCATAAGAGTCCTATTGACAGAATTCATTGGACAACAATTTGGCAACCATTTTACTATCTTGTAAACTCATTTGGAAAATAACTGGTGATGTTACAGGACTTAAAAAGGCATGTTGCATCTGAGGGGGAAAATTCTGGTCTTTCCAAAGGCACTGTGGAAAGTGTTTCTTCATTTAATTGAGAGACACTGTACTCTTAGTTAGGACTTGTTCTCTTCAGGGAATCTTCAGTTCTGCTGATATGGGATGTTCAGGTGGGGGTGGGAGTTGGAAACAAAACTTAATCACAAATGCGCAGAGTGGCTGACCTTAACTTATGGAAGTTAGTGCCAATCTGTGAGTCTCTTCGGTAAAGGATGCTATTTAAGAAGCATTTGCATGTAACTTCAGAATGTATACATACCAAATATATACCTGTGCCCCATGAGCGAATATGCATATTCACTTTCAAATGTGTGTTCTGCATTCTTCTCAAGGGGCAGGGTGCTGCTGACTTGTGAATTAAAGGGAGCTTAGGGATCAGAAGCAGCAGAGACCCCCTAAAGCGTTTCTCCAAGAGCAGCACCATGGACCTCTTGGGCAGGATCATTCTTTGCTGTAGGGGCTGTCCTTTTACTTAACCACATCTCAGCCTCTCTCTGCTAAATGCCAGTTGCACCTCCTCTAACTGTGACAACCAAAGAAGTCTTCAGACACTTGCCCAATGTCCCCTGGGGGCCAAAAATGCCCCACAGAGAAACACTGTCATAAAGGAAACAGGAGCTGTGGATGATGTCAAATACTGGAGGGAATGGACTACACATCAGAGACCAACAAATCTGGCTTCAGGCTTTTTGGTCAGTTAAGGCAGAACATGATCCGTTAAGGCAAGATATACTTTCCATTTTTAGATCTAGTTTTAGTTACCTGATAATGGAAAGCATATAATTTCATCCTCAGATAAAACTTTTTCATGCTTACTTAAAGGTAATTTAGTGTTATGATTAGGATGGATGAATAGAGCGATTCTTGAAGACGGGATACAAAGAAAGACAAAAAAGTTACACTCGATGCCATTAGGACAACTCCAGGGAGAATAATTTAAGCAACATTAACATCTCAGTATGACTAACGTGCATCTCTAAGGGAAGATGAATTCTGGAATCTTCTCTGTGGGAAATGATGGTGCTGAGGAATACCCCAACTTGCCCAAAGATGCACAGAGCACAGACTTGAGTTTAAGTCTGTACCTGCCTATGTGTTTGACTGGGGAAAGTTTCCAAAACACCCTGGGCCTCGGTTTCCCTGAGATGATACCCTTCCTTTTACAGCTGTTGAAATTAGGCAATGCTTAGCTTGGTGCACACCAGGTGTCCAGTAAACGTTATTTCCTTTCTTGTCTCTGAACTATCTCTGTGGGGTATTTTAAGAAACATGAGGGTAAACTGTGCTAGGTAAACTGTTCTGATGTGCTAGGAGGCAGAGTGGAAGTGTCTGTGTTTGGAGAAGCCCTTCCACACCATCTCTCCTGTTTGTGATTTCCATCCTGACTCAAGCACACCCCACAGTCTGCCATCGGTTGCTGTTGTTTTTTTTAATTGCCCCCTGTCTCTACCTCCTCACAGTCCTGTTTTTTCTCTTCCTTCTTAGCACCTTGTTAGCACCTATTTTTTTTTTTTTCCTGCAAGAATACAGTTGCCTGATTGCTTCAATAAACATCTCCATTGTCCCCTTTGCTGTTCTGAGGAGAGAGCTTTGTTCCCTGAGTTGTCAAAACTCTGTTCTATTCTCTCCCAAAGCAGAACAGCTCAGAGTCTTTCTCTTTCCTGCCAGGCAGCCCTTCCTCCCTGGGGAGGCTGCCTCTCTCCTCTGGGGAGTGGGCTCTGGTCTAGCGGCACACGTAGCCTGCTGCTCTCGGCTTTCTTGATTAGGCAGGACTTTCTCCTGCTGCTGCTGCTGCCTCTCCAGCTGCTGCTGTTGTTGCTGCTTCTGCTCGGGCCTCGGGAGGCTTTCAAGTGGCTCCAGATAGCAGAGGTATGCACATTGGTCTGGGAAGGCGGGGTGCCAACTCTCAGTGGCTCCAGCCAAACGCAGCTAACAGACAGGAACAGCAAACAGATTTTAACAGGGGCACCTACGAAAGGCAATGGATTTGCCCCCCCCCCCCCCACCCGACCAATTTCTTTTCCTTTTTGTGTACCTTCCAATATTTGGATTAGAAAACCTAAACCGGTTGGCGGGAGCTCTGAATTTCCCTGTGACCTCAAGAGGGCAAGCAGCAGCTGTAACCTCACCTTTGCCTCCAGATGGCATTGTTGCCACATCATCGCTTCCTGGTAGGCCGGTCCTTATCCCATTGTTAAAGGTGTGTCCATCTGCCGGCTGCAGTTGCCAATTGAGTCCCAGCAGATGCATTGCTGCAGGAGAGACAAAGTAATGAAAATATGAATAGATAATTCAGCAATGCAAATGTCAAGGGGGGAGGGCCAGGTGCCTCTTCCAAGCAATTGCCTTTTAAGGAAACTGCACTTCAAAAAACAAAAAAAAAACCAAAAACAACATCAACAAAAACCCCCCAGCTTACCCCAGGCCTCAGGGATTAGCTAAATACAGAAAGGGAGGAGATCCGGGTGATTAGGTCTCCTCTCCCTGTGCTGCTGTTCACCACCTTTGGTGAGAGGATCCCCAAGGTGGGGAGAAGAGGAGGGGGAATCAGAGTTCAGGCCTCTCTACCATGGAGGAGAAAATGTCCCTCTGGAATCGCTGTAAAGAATACTGCTCCATCACATCCAACCTCTCCCACACTGTGGATGCAGCTGTTTTTAGACTGAGGGTCCAAGGGCGTTGACAAGGATAATTTCCCCCAAACTACTCAAAACAGTCAGTGTCAAAACAAGGCTCCCCAGATGGGATGGTCTGCTGCTGAGACTGTAGTTGCACTAAAACAGCAATGCAGCAAGTATTGCCCACAGCTGGACTGGCCCCTGTAAGCTCACCATTCTAGTTCAAGCTCTCAAACTGCCTTTCCTTTCCACCTCTCTTCCTGCTAAGTGGGTACCTTTCAGCCCACTGTAGAAAAAGCTCAGGGGTGGTTGCAGAATGGGGTCCTTTCACAAGAATACTATGATGATTCCCTCTCACACCCTGCACCCGCACCCATGCTTTCCCACGGGGACAGAGGGAGCTGGAGTGCCAAGGTGCTATCTTTGCTAATGAGACAAACATGTTTGTAGGACTCTTGCTTTATTTCCACGTGTACTGCAAACCTTCAACACAAACTTCCTTCCTTCCCTCCTGTCTTTCTTGTCACCCTGTGCCAGCTCACCACTTCCCAGGTGGTTTCTCAAGCTCAAATCACCCCATCTTCCATGGTTCTGGGGGAGTTGTTTTTGCTATGTGGAATGAAAGGCAAATCCCAAACACCTGTATTCTTTCAAAGTCCCCATCTAAGAAATGCTTCATTTGCAGATAAATAAGGAGTACACTCCCCTGCATACTGCCCATTCAAACAATAACCACACTGTGTCTGTCTGGCATTTCAACCGGACATAGGTTGATGCTATTGCTAGGGTTCCAGCGCTGCAGGAGAGAAAGGGCTGTTGACAGGGAAAGGTTCGGGGCATGATGTGGGATGGGAGAAACAATTAACCACAGGAAACGCAATTAACAATGCTTAGGAAATTGTTCACACGGCAATTAATTCTGCATGCCTACCACCACTTAAAGTCAGGCTGCATTCTATTAAGGTTAAAAACCTATCTTCAAACAATACAGCTCAGATTGATGGCCGCAGATTAATGTGCCAAGGTGTCCCTGTGTGTATATCTGCTTTTTTATTTTATTTTTTTGCATACTTCCCCATTTCAGAGCCATGTTTTTTTCCCCCTATACATTACTTTGAAGTGTAAGGCAACTCTTTGAGATGATAAATACTAATAAGAATAAGTGACATTTACTATACACTTTCTGTCAAGGTAACGCCTAATTTTCTCCTGCAGTTTATCCGTTGTATGTAGGTCACTCACTTGAAGAGACCGGATTCTATTGCCTCAAATAATGACATATTTTCACTGTACAGAGGTCAGGAAATGAGAACTAATCGTGGCTGCTTCGAGATAACGATAGCTTCTGATTTGTAATTACCAGGTGAAAGGGAGCCAAGGAATTAGCTATTTTAAAATGATTCCCTTTTTTTTTTTTTTTTTTAATGTCACTCTTGGGTCTTGGGACTTGCCTTGAGCCTGCTTGTTGCTGCAGTGGAGGTGTGGTTCCCTCATGAAGGGTCTCCCTGCGTTTTAAGATAGACACAGACCAGTACTGCAGGTGCAGCTGGGCTCAGGCCTAACAAAGCTTTGAGTTTCTCATCTAGAGAAGGAAGCTGTGGGTCTATCAGGCAAGAATGACAATCTGCCCAACGCCCCATCAGTGTGAATCTCTTTTCAAAGCTGTTCCCCTCTTTGCAAACCCAGTCTTGGCACTCCAAGATGAGGAACATACTGCAACCGTCAACTTCAACTTCGAGAGAACAGCAAGCAGACAATACCCTAATCTTCTTGTGCATAAGGAGGGGATTCATGAAACTAAGTTCTGTTTGCAGAAATGCTCACCCCTCCCTTTTTGTTTTGGGTTACATAGCATCTTTTTATTAAAAAAAAAAAGTATTCTGAAAACAAGAAGATGAGAGATGGGGTGAGAAGGGTTAGGGTCAGAGGAGACAAGTAACTGCTCAGACAACTCCCAGAAGTGAAAAGGAAATAAGAAAGTGAGATGGAGACAGGCAAAGGGGAAGAGCCAAATCTGCTGAGTGTAAGCTCTGTCATCCCAGCAGAAGCGAGGCAAAAAAATGAAACTCAAGTTTGGGCATATTTTCTGTTGTTGAACTGAACGTTAAGCAAATAAGTGAGAATTATATCAGGGGTATAACCACCTTCTTTTGTTTTTTGGGAGGGACGCTGAAATAGGCTTTTGTTTGTACTTTTTTTTTTTTTTTTTCTTGGTCAGCTATTCCTTCTCTCTTACTTGAGTAAGAAAATGAGAGTATCTTTCTGGCCTATGGGGATGGACTAAAGTGTCCTTAGGATAAAGAAGACCCAGGAGAGCTGTGAAGTAAATGAGTTTCCTGACTAATGAGAACTCTATTTCTTATTCTGCTACTGATTTGCTATATGGCTGGGGCTGAGAAATCCGTGTCTCCATCAATCTCTCCCTTCACCTTCTGAAAATATTTCCCTTTACAGGTAGAATAATGGCTGCTGAGGGCTTGAGAGAGGTCAAGTGTCCACAACACCCTTGAAGATCTAGCAGAATGTCTTGAATATAGAAGGCATTCCATCCATAAATGTTTACCAGAATAGATAATGACACATGGAGTTAGATATGAGGGGCTGGATTGTAGGACATTATACTCTCACAAATCAAAAATATCTAATAGAGAGGCGTGAAGGGTGGACTACAACAGTGCTGGCAGCAATAGGGACAAGACTACAAAGAGAAGCTATTTTGGGTACTAGTGTTATCAGTACCTGCTGCCAGTCCTTGAACCCCTTCTATGGCCAGCACTTTAGGAGCCATTCTACAGATATTACCTTAAGATGTATGACTCACATCTCTGGTTGGTACTATCCCCATCCCCATTTCATAGACAAAGAAACTACTGACTATGAAGTTTGATCACTGGGGATTTCACAATCAGAGGAAGATAACAGTGGAAGTGGTTATCTGCTTCATATTTCATAGTGATTTGGGTACAAATTCTGGTTTGCAATGGGATCTCAGCAAACCTGGTCTTTTGCTCGAAACTCATGATAATCTCACTGTGGTTGACGAATGACCATTTTCCATATTCAGCACCTCTTCCTGAAGGGGTGATATCTCCTGTCTTGTTGAATTCAGATATGGCCACATGACCTGGCAGCACACACTTTGCATACCTTTTTTCCTTCTGCCACATGGTCAACTTGGGTCTTGAGGAACGATAACATGGCTCAGAGCCATGGCTGACAGGTGGGAGAATACAGAATGAATGAATGAATAAACTGTTACTGTTATAAACTGCTGAGAGTTTGGGGTTCTTTGTTTTAACAGCATGTCTGAGACTTCCCTAACTGATAGGTTCGCTTGCAGCAGCCCCAACTCTTCCATGGGGCATACGTTCTAAGACTTGCCCTCCTGGTGGATGCCTTAAACTGCAGAATAGTACTGAACCCTATGTACACTATGCTTTTTCCTGTACATATATGCCTATGATAAAGTTAAACTTATAAATAAGGCACAGTAAGAGATTACAACAATGACTAATAATAAAATAGAATAATTATAAAAATATACTCTAATAAAATTTATGTGAACATGGTCTCCCTCTTTCTCAAAGTATCTTCATCTTGTGATGCTGTGAGACAATAAAATGTCTATGTGATAAGACGAAGTGAGGTGAATAATGCAGGCATTGTGACCACAGTGTTAGGCTCTTGCTGACCATCTGACCATATGTCAGAAGGAGGATGGTCTGCTTACTGCGGTTGACCACGGGTAACTGAGCCTCAGAAGGCAAAACTGAAGATAAGGGGAGCTGCCATGTTAGTAAACTAAGATACTCCATTTTTATACAACAGGTCTCTGTGCATTCCTTAAAGTTATTTATTTATTGAGTCAGGATCCTTTCTAAAACCCAGCCAGGAAAAGTTAGGACTACTACATACTTAAGGTCACCAACCACAAAAATAGCTCTTTAAATATTATGTCATAGTATATCCAGCTGTCATGCACTCTAATTTGGACTTAGAAAGTCTCAAGACTTTGTGTGAACACTGGCATCATCAACTTACATTTTCTCCAACAAGACATCCCGGATGCAGTGGGGTGGTCCCCTCTCTCACTTTCCACAAATGCTCTAGCAGCTCATCCCAAAAGGTCCTGTTCAGACCATCCTAGGGTCAGAAGTGAAATGAGTTTGGGAGGTCCTCTCCCTAATGTGACTCACCCCTGTCGGCAGCCAAAATGCACAATTTATCATAACTTGACAGGCTCTGCTCCAGGGAGACCCTCAGATGGAACAGTGGGCTCCATGGGTCAGCAAGGATGGAACAGGGAAAGGTTCCAAGTGGAAGTTCATGTAATCCAGGTGGCAGCTGGGAAATCAGCCACTAAAAACACAATAAACAGCCAAACTCTGAATGTATCTCCCTGGCTAATTGGAGAAAACTTTCACCAAGAGCTGAAAGTGAACCAAAGCAGGATGAATAGACCACACACAGATTCCAGATTTCAGCAAGAATAATCAACAGACCTACTTGGAGTTAGGGTGATAGTTCCTTAGCGGAGTTGCCTGTTTTTGTGTCACATGGGCTCTAAAAGAAATACTCAGAGGTAATCAAGTGAAGATTAAGGGAGAGGGGTTGGTTGCAGGTAACAGAATTCCCCAGCAACTGCAAGGACAGGAGATGTAGGCCTTGAAAAGTGGCAGCATGGAATGGGGGTTGTCTGAAATAGTAATTAGGGTATGTGTGGGTCCTGCTGGGTGCCACTTAGAACCTTCCATGTTCATTGGCTGGCAGAGGATCAACCTGACAAGAGAGTCAATCAATATGTCAGCAGCGCTTCTCAGAGAGCTGCTCAGCCCCTGCTTGTCAAGGAGGGCAAACACGGGGGCCACGGATGCTCTGTGTTTGCTGAGCAGGCCTCCAGGAGCAGGGGGTATCTTTAAAGATCAGCCTTGTCGATACATAACCGGAGGAAGAGATTGGGCTTTCCCTTTGAAAATGGAAGGCTTGAGGCCAAGCAGAGCTTAGGAAGTGGGAGGAGGGAGGCTTGCCTGCTGGGTCTTATAGCTCAGCATGCGGTCAGATTCACAAGGGCCTTAGAGATGATGGCAAAGCTCCTTCAGAGACCAGGTAGGCTGGGACTCCCTGCCCCCCCCCCCCCCCCGCCCCAACTGCATCAGCCAATTTAGTCAACAATGCCAGGACTCCTGTGGGAAGTGTAGCCAATTCCCCAAGTGCCACTGCTGAGAGGAGAGAACCACAGCAGAATAATCAGGGCTCAAATGCACAAACACTAACCCTGAACTTGCACAGGAAATCTGCAAAGGCACTTTTGTAAGCTGTAGTCAAAATTAACACATGCAGATGAGCCTGCTCCATGAGGATGTTGACAATTAACAATTATTTTGGCAATGCACCAGGTACTGGGCTAATTATGTTAACTGCATCATTTTATTCATCACTTATCATTCAGCAAATATTTATGGAGCACCTACTGTGTGTTAGGTGTGTTCTAGGCTCCAGGAATAAAGAAGTTGACAGAAGGAGTTCCTTGCTCTCATGGAACTTACATTCTAGCGGGATACATAGAAACTAAACACACACAAATGAAAAGTGGAGGATGAATAGGGTTGGAGATGCCAGGGCCTGGGGGTGAGTAATTCAGTTTTTTGTTCAGATGTAGACCAGTCAAGGATGGTGTCCGATAGGTAACATTTGAGCCAAAGCCCAAAGGGAGTGAAAAAGCAATTCATGCTGACATTTGGGGGAGCTTTGAGGTTGGAGTGGGGTCAGTGGGAGAAGAGAGTGCAAGGTGGTGGGGAAGGTGGGTGGTAGGGAGTGGGTGCCCTTGGAGAGACTTCGCCATGTATTTAAGTGAGATGAGATGAACACCGCAAGATTCTAAAGAGTGTGAAAATCTATTTATTTCCATTCTCACTCAGTGACATGGTAATGTAGTCTACCTCTTCTAGATAAGGAAATTGAAGCTTAGGGAGGTTAAGTCACACGCCTAAGATCACACAGCCAGTAACCAGTCACCAGGAAGTCTGGAAGTTAAACCCAGACACATTTAACTGCAGAGTCAGAGCTCTCAACCCCCATACTGCCCTGCTACTGACTTACTCAACAGTCCTCAATAGAGGCCATCAGGCCCCTAATTCTCTAAGTGAACCGCTACTTAGTCAAGACTGAACAGGGCAATGGGCTACAGAATTACTTACTAAATACTGTCAAGGCTCACTCAGCAACAGACACCTCCCTTTGTAGGCAGTGGTTAGTCCTCTGATAAAGCTGTCCTTGGTCAGCGACCAGCTTGCTACTTAACTGAAAGGAATCGCGATTGTCAATAGAAAATAAATCTGTTTGGCAACCTCAGTTCTCAGTCAGGCAGGCTAGCAATCTATATGCTTGGTGACTTTTTCCTTGGTCAGTTTGCTTGTCATCCTTTGGGGACCTTGAATACGGTGCCTTTTCCTCAGAGAGGAGGGGGCCCACTGCAGTGGATTAATGGTATCCTTTTTAGGAACACTGTCGTGCCTAAATTACCTTCTGCCTAAAAGAAGAGATACAAACAAAGCCATGTGGGATAACATTCACGGAAGTGCCTTAAGTCTTAAAGGAGTTTAAAAAATTTAAATATAAAGGAGTTAAAAAAAATCCCTTTCAAACTGCCTTGGTGGAATTATTTCTCTTATTCCACCCCTCCCCCTGCCCCCACTGTATTGCAATACACTGAATGGAATGAATTTTCAAAGCACTGCAGGGAAGTTATGCCCACAAATCCCTTTACTAGTAATGGGATTTGTGTACCTATCTCCCAAGAATGCTCTGAAAAGTTACTTGTCTGTGTCTAACTTCCAGCTTGCAGCTTCCAAAATGGTTGCAAAGTTTCTGGCCCAGGAATGACACAGAAGAGGAAGAATCAGGCCCAGATAGGATACCAGAATCCTGACAGGACCAGCGGAAATGAGAGGGGGCTTTGGAGAAATGCACCTGAATTCACACCTCTATCTGCGCTCTCTTATCTTCCAGCCATGATGCTAAAACAGGGATTTTGTCTCTGCCTTCCTAATGCTTGTCCCTTGCAAAAGCAGGGAGGCTTTCTGTCCCCTCCTGCACGTCTGCCAAGAGAACAAGGTGACAGTTGCGTGAGGCAGCTCTGAGACCAGGGAGCAGCGTGTTCTGGAGACAAGAAGAATCCACATGGAGGGAACCAGCACATTAATCTATTTTCATGACAGGCTCAGGATAGTACAGCAAGTGGGAAGTCGTATGAGATTAATCAATTCCTGTGTTTGGAGGAAACAAATGGGACCCCTTGCAGCTTCAGGATGCATGGGGCCCCCAAGCTGGTGTAACTCCTACCCCTCGAGTCCCCTTACACCTGCCACTGTGCGCTGCAGGTGGTAACTCTGGACACTGTGGGGGTGTGGTGTCTGGTGTGCTCAGGTGACCTCTAACAAGGCCCTTTGCTCTCAGCATCACCAGGTGGATCAATATGTAAGACAGACACACATGCTCACAGCTACTGTCTTTTCCTCGTGCACAGTCTCCAGGAACGTACCCTGGAGGATTGGCGATGCTGGCCAGGCGTCCCATTGTCCACTGAGCCAGCTTATCCTCAGGCAGATAAACACATGCCTGGAGTCATTCGCCACACAGGGTATCATTTCCCACCCAGACGACTCCTTTCCTGCTGCTATTTTTCCCAGGAAAGAAATAAAATAAAAGCCTTTCTTTCTCTAAGAAAGGACCCATGTGATCAACATACCTTTAGAGAATGATAATATCAGTAGGTTTTATTCAGCAAATAAATCATGGTCTCGGATTTTAAGAGCTTTTGTGATAGCAAAACACATCCCCGCAATCCACACGCATACACCTAAACGCATCTTTCTTCTCCCTCAGAAGCTTGTCATTCAGTGTTGACAACCCAAACAATATTTGTCTTTCTTTAAAGAACAGCACCCGGCAGCCCTGTTAAAGAGGGGGCCGGTCCACAAGACTACTTACTACAAAGGAAAGGTGATGCAGGCTGCACGCGGCATGCGGCCACCAGACTCATAGGAAGCAGACATTATGAATGTTTTAGAGGATAAGATGTCATATTGATTGGTAGATGTGCAGTGTATGCTGGAACAAAGGGGGGGAACTCTCCCGTGGAAAGTCGGCTTTGCAAGAAGCCATGGTGAGGGGCGTCAGGGAGGTGGCAGTTGGGGCACTGGCCATATTCCTAGGGCACGTTTCTTCCCTCGGCTGCAGTAAATGAAGAAATGAAGGATCTGGTCTTGCTTCCCTTCCGAGTCCCAGGCACCCCCCCCCCCCCAATCAAACTGCTTCCAATGAACCCTCTGATCGAACTGTGGAGGCTACAGTCAAGCAGCCAAAAACGAATAGCAAAGCCAGGGGTGCCTTAGGAATGGGGTGAAGGAGGAACCATCCCCCTATCCTGGGTCTTTGAGACTCATTCCTATCAGGGTTTAAATCCCCGTTCCACTACTCATAAGCAGATGACCTTGTGCAAACTAATTGACCTCTCTGAGCTTCACTTTTCTTAGCTAGAAGAAAAAGTTAGCATTTTTATAAAGTACTGACTCAGTGCCTAACATCGTGTTAAGAGCTTTATACGCATTATCTTATTTACCCTTTACAAGAAGTCTAAAGTAGGTACGATTATTCTTTCCATTTTACAGATGAGAGATGGGAGGCAGTATTGGAAATTTACCCATACAGACACGGCTGCTAGGTGGGGCAGGTGTTTATAGAACCAAGTGTGCACTTTTGGCCACAAAGGGAAGAGGGTGATCAAACTGACCTTACGATGTGGTGTTAGTATAAAGGAGGCAGGAATCCGTGAGTATCGAACACAGAGAAGGCATTCAAGAAATGTGTCTTACTTTCTGCTGTATCTTGGGTCATTTTGCCATTACAACGAGACCCATTGTAACTAATGTTTAATTGAGCTCTTGATGTGTGCCAGGCGCAAATTTTATCAAGTGTGTATAATATTTTCCCATTTTGCAGATGAAGACATTGAGGCTCAGAGAGCTGGAGTAACATGCAGCTGCTAAGTGGTAGAAAGGTGTGACTTGAACCTGGGCCATGACACCTAACACCTGAGCATCGCATCATTCCAGCTCACAGCAGGACAAATATCAGCTCCAGGCACCAGGAAAGACTGGGGATGTTTATTCATCTAGATATTCTTCCCGCATTTGCCTAATCCCCTTTCTGAGAAACCTCTTTGGCTTTCTTTTCTGCATTATATCAGAACGGCAGAGCCACCCAGCTCAAAGGTCATCTGGTCTGGTTCTTGTATAGATACTGACCTTGAGCCTCACGTAGGTGAAATGACTTGCCCAAGGTCATGATGACCAATGACTAGCTAAGCCAGGATTTGAAGCTTGGTCTCCTAACTTTTTGTCTGGTGCTCTCTCTACGGTCCTCTTCCATCTCTTTAAAGAACAAAGGATTCTGAGGCCTACGTGCAATGCAATGCCTTATCAGAGAACATGAGGGGACCTCAGCGAAGCCTCCTTCTCTCAGCCATTTAAGATTTTTATTACTACTATTTGCAAGGTAAGGGATGAGCAAAAATAACCTGTTTATAAACTAGTCAACAAAATGGGTATCATGATCCTTCCCAATCCTAACTTCATTACATCGGGTTTCTATGACAAATTGCTTCTACTGCAGGAGCTCATTCACAACAAGAAACTAAAATCACCATTTTTCTAATTCTACCTGGTCCAAGGATGCCATGGTCGATACAGACATGGCTCCCTCCTGCACAGAAACTGGGCAATATTTCAGGAGTGAGGAATGAGTTAGAGAAATAAGGATGCTGAGCAAATCCTGCATGTAATTCTCATGTCAATTTGGTCATTTGTTCAGCAAAGCCAAATTAGGCACACGGGGAGACTGCTAGTGTTCTTTTCAATGTTTAATTTCTGACATGGTTCTCTCAAGGATTTTTTTTTCTGACTCAGAAATAAAAAATCTTGTATGAGCAAATTGGGCTTGATCTTTCTCTTAACTGGTTTTTAGTTAAGTGGATTTTACATGCCTAACCTGAAACATTTTAGAGTTGATTCTAATGGAAAGAAACATTGCATTAAAAAATTAGTTCTTTCTCTCAGAGCCTGATGACACAGGAGGAAATAAAAACCCAGAAATCCGGTAGTCCTGGTCCTCTGATATGTTTAACATAACAGGGTCAGCTTCTTACTGAGAGAAAGATTATCTGGTAGAAGAAAAAAAGGATACTTTGTTTTTGGAATGCAAGCCACCTGTATTGTAAAAGAAGAACTACATTTTCATCTTCAATTAGATAAATGACACAATTAGACTTATTTTGAGTTTGTGACAATTTACTTAATAGAACTAATTTCAGGGGTTTTATGTGACACTCAAGTCCCACACATTTCTTTCCTGCTAAAGGTACACATTTCTCTCAACAGGTAGCAACATGGTAACTACTGTGGCACTTTTGGCTTATACAAAGCACTGTGATGACAGCAGAAAGACACTCCACATTGTTCATTATTAACCACCCTCCCCTCTTTGGCTTGTGCTCCACTCCTCCCCCCGCCCCCAAACAATCTCTAAAAGATCCCAATTCTGGTATAATCCAATTCACCTCCAGGTGGGGGTTGGTGTCTCCTCTGATCCCAGCCAGGGAAGAGAGATTCTCCCTGTCCTGCATGTTCCGAGCTCAAGAAAGGTGAACCTGTTTGTGAAATCCCCCCACTCGTTTTTTACTACTTAGTTCTTTTAGACTTAAGTTTCTAAATTGTGTCCCTTCTGGTCTTATCTGGTTTCAGCTAATCTTTACTTTAATACAGGACACTAATGAGGTAGGTATTTTATTATCCCTATTTGTCAGATAAAGCAACTGAGGCTTGTTGCAGATACAGAACACGCCCAAGGTGGAGCGTTGCCAGTTGTTGTTTTTAAAACTGTTAAATCTGGCATCCCAATCCCATAGTTAGGACTAATTCTCAGAGACCTCACTGTCCTTCTGCAGCCCCAGGAATAACCTCCTAACTAGTGTCCCCAGATCCTCTGAGCTTCGCTCCAGAACTGTCAGAAAGAAATGCCCAGGGGAACCAGAGTTGGGTCTAACCTCTGAACTTCTCTGGTTCTCTACCCAGAATGTTATTTGCATTCTGCTTCTGGTCCAACAGAAACAGAATGCAAGCCACATATGTCATTTAAAATTTTCTAGTAATCACATTAGTAAGTAAAAACAAATTTAATACTATGTTTTTTAACCCTATATCCAAAATATTATCAGTTCAGTATGCATTCAACATAACAACCGTTAATGAGGTATTATACACTTTTTTTTGCACTATGTCTCCCAAATCTGGTGTTTTACCCTTAGAGCTTATCTCAACACAGACGCTAAATTTTCAGTGGTTAAAGTGAAACATGGTCCTTCCAAAATAATAAAAGTATATTAAATAGATAAATGTTTTCTACTGCTTCAGTTTTAAAATTTAAATTAATTACAGTGAAAATAAAGTGAAAGATCAGTTCTTTAGTCACACTGACCAAGTTTCAACTACTCAGTAGCCATATGTGGCTGCTAGACAGAGTAGTTCTAGACTACTGTGGCTTTGCAGGGTTCTCCTAGGCTCCTCTCCTCTGTGCTCACAGGATATTTTGTACCCACATCTATCACAGCATTTATGGCCTTATTTTGTCTGTGTTTATCTTTGAGAGAGAGAAAGAGAGACAGAAAGAGAGAGAGAGAGAGAGAGAGAGAGAGAGTGTGTGTGTGTGTGTGTGTGTGCGTGCCAGGTGGGGTGGGAAGGACACAGAGTAAGGGGGCAGAGGATCCCAAGCAGGCTCTGTGATGACAGCAGAGAGCCCAGTGCGGGGCTTGAACTCACGAACCATGAGATCATGACCTGAGCTGGTTGGATGCTCAACCGACTGAGCCACTCAGGCCCTCAGCATTTATGACTTTAAATGGTAATTACTTACTTACTGATCATCCTACCTGCTCCCTGCTGGGAGCACCTTCATGGGCGAGAGTGAGTCTTCATCTCCTTTTTTTGGAATTTGCCCCAGCAAGTGGCATCAGGCCTAAACACAATGGCATTCAATAAATATTTTCTAAATGAAAGAATGGTTTGGAATTGAGTTTAAAAACTCCTAATTAGTTGGGTCTTATGTTGTGCCAGGCTAAGAGCAATAACGGTAATAGTAATAAGCGATTTGTATGGAATTCTGACGTTTTGCCAGGTTCTCAATTCCTACCTGCTCTAGAGACATTTCTCTTGATCACTACCCCCTGCCTCCAGGCACCTTTGAGGGCGGAACCATTATTCCCATTTTCCAGATGAGAAAAAGGAGGTTTAGAGAGATTAAATAATGTGCCCACTCCCACACAGCTGCTAAGTGCCAGAGCCAGACATGTGCAGAAGCATCTTCACCCCTTGGCAGGGCTTCCCTCACCTCAGTCTTCAATGACCATGGTCATGACTTTTACTAAAGCTGAGAGCCACTTGTACTGGCACATCCTTGCCACATTTAAAAAGCAGTCCCCCTTTTTAAAACTCTAATCCATTCAGCCTCATCCCAAAATAGTATCTGTGAAATAAAACGCTTGCTGTATTAGTTATAAGGCTTTGTGATACATTCAAGTAAACATAACTATTGAAGTAAAACAGCAAGGCCACATACCACACAAGGTCATACCCTGTAGGTTCTACCAGTGGTATGCCTACCATACTTGGGGAAATGTGAACTTGTAACTTCTGTCTTTCTGTCCCCATAGGCCAAGCATTATTTCTGTGTTTTCTGTCCTCAGTGGCAGTCTAACAAGGGAGGAGCAGTAGAGGAACAGGCTGGAAGGAAGGTTTCCCCATGCCTACCTCATATTTCTAGTATAAAAGCAAAACACAAGACCTAACCTCCCACCCCTCCACCTTGTGGGTTTTTCTTCACTTCTTCAGGGCCAGAGGACAAACACTGCTTCAGGGAGGCTACATCCATGGAATCAGTCCTTCCTGCTGAGGATTTCCTATCTTATGCTAGGTAATGCCAAGAGAGTCTGGAGTCTGTTAGAATCCAAGAGCCCCATCCTCCCCACCTGCCTTTTCCCCAGCCCTGTGGGGGAGGGGCTCCATAGTCCATACCACCACAGTTGTGTTCTTGGGCATTGCAATTTCTACTTATTTCATAAATTCACCAGCAATCATTATACCTCAGATACTGCAAACCCTAAATGCAATTTTCAGTAAGAATAACAGCCTACACTAATATAGTGCTGACTGTACGCTAGCCACTGTTCTAAAAACTTTAAATATGTAGACATGAAATTGTCATTTCTGATAGATCAACTGTGATAGAATATCAGTAGTTTTACATGGTCCATCTTAAATAAATTAATCACTTAATACAACAGCTCTAAAGACAAATACTTTTATTATACCCATTTAGAGCTGAAGAAAGTATGGGAGAGAGATTAAGTAACTTGCTCAAGGTCATTCTGTCAATAACAGTAGAGTGGGGCTTTGAACTTGGGGACTCTGGCTCAGAGCTCTGAACTCCAATGCTTTCTGCCACTTACAGTACAAGTATCATAAAAAGAATGCTGTCTTGTACCTAAAGGCTGGAGTCTGTATTTCAGACATATTGGGTAAAGCATACTTAAAAATTTTTTTTTTAACATTTATTTATTATTTAGAGACAGGGGAGAGGCAGAGAGAAGGGGAGACACAGAATCCAAAGCAGGCTCCATGCTCTGAGCTGTCAGCACAGAGCCCAACATGGGGCTTGAACTCACAAACTGCAAGATAATGACCTGAGCTGAAATTGGATGTAAGCATCCAACTGAGCCACCCAGACGCCCCTTGGATAAAACATACTTTTGCGGAAACAACAGAACATGGTAGTTAGAGTAGCTTTGGAATCAGACAGACCTGGCTTCAAATCCAGGTCTAGGCCCTGGACCTTAGTATCTGTGAGGCTCTGGGAAAGTGTGCTTTTTAATTTTTGATCTTGTGGACCCTCAGTTCCCTGATCTGCAAAGTGGGGGTGTTAAAAGTCCCTAGTTCACAGTGGGGTTGCCACGCTAAATGAAACAAGGCAGGCAAAGCACTTAGCTCAGCTTGACACAGCGTGAAGAGCTCAGCCAGCAACAGTTGTGCCATGGACTGGTCAGAAATAACATTGTTCGCCTAGAAAAAGGTATCTTTCAGATTCCAAACAGCTAGGTTTCAAGCAAGTAGTCCATTCCTAAATTGGAGATGGCCTGCCTTCTGAATGAAAACTACAGAATCCTGTGCAGGAAAACTGGAATCATGTCCTCCAGACTCATTTTACAGAAGAGGTTACAGAGACCTAGAGGGGTTAAGTACCTCGGTAGGGAGGCCAGGCATCATTTTTGAGAACCACAGATCCCTGATCTCATTCGCTTCCACCTTACTGCGCTGACTTGAAGCTGTCCTTCTGGAGTGATGCTTTAAAGAGGAGTCTCAGACCTGCTGACCTGAATCACATATTTCATGCACGTGTGGTATCATTGGCAGCACTAAGCAGCGTTTGGGAGGTGCAGTTGGGGTAGGAATGGGAATTCTTAATGATTTCCACCAACCTTCTCCAAAGCAACCACAAATATACAGCTTCTAAGTAAAACCTGTGTGTTTCCTATGCAAATGTAGCTTCAAGAAAAGGCCTCAAGCCTCCCTTTCTCTACTCGGATCGCCACCTCAAATCCTCTCCTATGTTAATATTTTGGAGAACCGCTGCATAAAAACACATTAAATGGCAATATTTTCTGAATTTAACCTGATATCTGCAAATTCAGGGTGCTCATGTGATGAGCCGTAACAGGACGAAGGCTTGTGTCGTGTGGGAGAGCTCTGTTAATAAGCATTTCCTAATCTGCTATTCTGTGCCTGGTGCTGAGCTAGGCTCTGGGGGTGCAGGGATGACTAAGACAAAGCTGTCCTCAAAAAACTTAGTCCTGGCCAGTCCTGACCAGCAGAATCAGAATTCTTTGAGAACTTATTAGAAATGCAAATTATTGGGCCTCATTCCAGACCAGCAAATCAGAAACTCCAGCAGGTGCGGGACCCAGGTATCTGTGGATTGAGGGACCTGTGGGTGTTTCTGATGAACTCTCAGGCCTGTGACCCACTGGAAGTGTGTGAAGCAAGGCTGATGGCAATTAGGGAAAGGTAACATGAAGGGAAGGAACAAGCTCCCCTTGTCTGTTTCCAGGAAGGTGGAGAAGGTGAGAGAGCCCCAAACCCTCCCTCCAGGTGCACTAGGTCTCTGCCTACAGGGGCAGGATGTCAGAAACAGTCTGGAAGAAGCAATATAGAAAAGAGACATTCAAGCCAGGGTGGAAAGATGGAAAAAAATGCCAGACCCAGACTTGGGCCAAAGCAAAATGGTCAAGCAGGTAAAGTTTCTTCTTAGCATGTCTGCTCCCCTTTCAGTATCTGCTCTGTGTCTGTTCTGCCTGTCCAAGACGGACAATTATCAGACAGACTCACTGTCACTTCCAAACTCAGCCATGCCACTTGTATGAATGCTTTCCCATCACGTTGGAAGTTTCCTGGACTCCCCTCCAATTCTCTCAGAACTGTGCTTTCCAAACTATCAACCACTTCCAGAGAACTTAAAAAAATCTGTTGGAACTAGGTATGTGAACTCATCCACAGCTCTCCCAAGTGCTCACATTTTCTACCATTAATGGATGTGCAATTACAGAGGAGATTAATGATTTAAGTCAAACATATAAACTCTAAAGGTAGAGATTTTAGGCATGATGCCAATTAGGGCAAGGGAGATATTTTTAGAGAGAAGGTATTGTAGACAGTGGCTCTGAGATGGCAAGAAGGGAAGGTTTCCCCCTCTACTCTGGTTAGCCTTGGCCATGGAGGTGCTGACCAGGTGCAGATGGGCCTTGGGGGATCTCTGGTCTGTTTGCCAGAAAGACTGCAACCCCTTCCCTGCTATCAGGCACAGAGCCACCCAAGGCTAATGATCCACTGCGGTAGTTGTGGTGGGGGCATCTTATTGTAAATACCTGTCCGTAAGCACTCCCATGGAAAGTCCATTTTTGTATAGTCCATGAGGCTGAACTCAGGAGTTTGAGCTATGTATTAGTTTAGGAATATTAGGGATTAGCTTGACTTGGCTTAAGCATAAAAGGGAAATTATTGGAAGGCTGTTAAGACAGCTCATGAAAGTGAAGGAGTAGCTGGGCAGTCAAGCCCTGTCTTTATTCTCTGGCTTTCTCCATGAGATGGAGACAATGGTCATAAAGAATACCAGAATCATAACCCCATGCCCTTGGGCCACCAAAGAGAAGAGAGCTTTATTTTTCCAAATTCACGTATAGGCATCTTAGGCAAGGACTCTGGTTGTCTTGGTTGGGGGTCACTGGCCTTCCTTGGGCCAGTCACTGTAAGATGACACTGTGAACTCTGTCTGGGTGCCAGGTCAGACCCAGATAAGACATGAAGAGTGTTGAGTATAGACCTGGCCACCAAGTAAAGTTGCCAGATTCAGCAAATAAAAATACAAGATACCAGTTAAATTGGAATTTCCCATGCAGTATTCCGGGCATACTTACACTAAAAGCATTATTTTTTTGTTTGTCTGAAACTCAAATTCAACTGGGCATCCTATGTTGAATCTGCCAACCCTATCACCAAGGGAACTGATGTGAGTCATTCAGGTTTCCCCATTCTCCATGATGGGTTGGCTGTCTGACCAGAAGGGAATCTGTATCAAGCATCTACACTTTCCACAAAGTTTCACAACTGCCTGGCTGTCTTATGTAAAGCACATGGGTTACTCTTTTTATCAATCATACTGATCCTTTGGTGGGACTTCAGGAATTCATCAGAAAATTCAGCTAGGATCAAATTGTGAGTCTACTCTTGCCAAAGCTCCTAGAGCAATCTGATACTGACAGTGTCAGTGTGAGACTAACTAGCTGGTGGGTACCCATCTCTCAGGCTGGGTGTTGGTTTCCTCCTCTTGGGAGGCTGACCACAACCAGTTTGTAAGGTTGGCTGCTCCTTAGTCTCAGCTAAACATTTGGAACCTAAAGATCTCTGCAAGCTCCATTTTCACCAACGGCGTTGATCTCTATAAATATTTACTAAACTTGCTCTGTAGTCAAGGCACAGCCATTTTTTCTTTTCCTCTGGAAGGAAGTTTATTACAGAAAGTAATAGGTGATGTCTTCTTACTACCCCATAAATCTGCTATAGTACCTGTGTGCTGAACTTCTTAGACAGCAAGAACAAACAGTTGTTGCTGAAACATTCCACACAGAGGAAAACAATAAAACCAGAAGCAAAAGCAAAACAACAAACAAAACTTATACAGAGATTTTTTTCTCTGTTAGAATATTTAACACAAGGTCAAGCTGCCCAAAGCTGAAGTTCTATTATATTTCCTAAAGTAGGAAAACCACAAACAGTTCAATTTTTCTTTAGAAAACACTTTCTTATTCTAGTGATCAGCAGTGAATTTTTCAGCACCAAGTATCCAAGAAATAACCCTGAGCTATGGGGTGCATACCCAAGCTTGGATTTAGGACACACAAAGCCAGTCCAGGGGCAAGGTCAGTTCTAGACAAGATGTGGAACTAAGTAACTTTTGCTTTGTGTTCTCCCATCTGTTAACAGAAGTGATGGTTGGTGCCTGAGAAACTCTGGGTAAATTATATGATAGTTTTAGTGAAGTAAAAAGCCAGTTTCATGGCCTCTCAGCAGCCTATTTAGATTTAAGAAGAAGACTGTATTTCTTTTTTTCTGAGAAAGCCCCATGCACTTAGGATAAACTCCTTAATGAAGTGCCAATGATCTCAGAGTTGACCTTCAATGTCCTTTCCACACAGCCTGTGCTGCATACCATGGTCAGGAGCCAACTTTCATCAGGTGAGGGTGACTTGGTTCTCTGTAGGCTTTCTGGGAAATGTGCTTCAGGGTCATCTCCTAGGCGTGTGTGTGTGTGTGTGGGTGTGTGTGCGCGCGCGCATGTGTGTGTGTGCATGCGCGTGCACGCAAGTGTCTATGTGTGGTGTGGGTAATTTTCTGGCAGGTGTACATGTGACCACTTTGTCCATGGGAGGGATTATTATTTTAATAAGTTGCTTTAACTAGTTAATTTTTGCTGAGATAGTCCTTTTCTATACTCCGAATTTGATATCCTTATTTTTTATATAGAAACTGGAAAGCTGATTGACCCTTGCATGGATACTGAGTGGTTCTATTTGGGTATGCTGCTGTATATCCTTGAAGGGCAATGACTAAGTTTGTCTGGTTCACTATTGTACACCCAGAACCTAGCACAGTAAAAAGTCTTTATTCAGTACCTTCCTTTGCTGAGCACTGTGCTAAAGGTTATTTAAGAACTATCTCATTTAGGGGTGCCTGGGTGGTTTTATCGGTTAAGTGTCTGACTTCAGCTCAGATCATGGTCTCATAGTTCATGAGTTCTAGCCCCATGTTGGGCTCTGTGCTGACAGCACAGAGCCTGGAGCCTGCTTCAGATTCGGTGTCTCCCTCTTGCTCTCTGCCCCTCCCTCACTCATGCTCTCTCTCTCAAAAATGAATAAACATTAAAAAAAATTAAAAGAACTATCTCATTTAATCTTTACAAAAGCCCTATAAGACAACACTATTATTGTGCCCACTTTACAAGGAGGAAACTGAGTCACAGGGAGGCTAAGAATCTTGCTGTGCTCATGTAGCTAGTAAGTAGAAAAACTGGGATTTGATCCTGAGCAGTCCGGATTCTGGAGCCCGTTCTCTTACCTTGTACCAGAAAACAATTATTTTATAAATACATGAATAAGTGGATGACTAGTAAACCTAAGATTAAAGTGCTTGGTGACAAAACTGTGGTCTGACCCTTAGTTGTCAGGCTCAGAATTCACATAAAATTCTCAAAAAGTACTGTCCATTTCTGCATTTCTCCTTCTGACTCAAGTCTGTGACCTTCTAGATCCTCTGCTGCTCACTCTGATTCCACCCTCCAGAATGTGTGTCATTCTTACAGTTCTATTACATGAACTCCCTGTTCTGGGATTGCTGACTGCTGATCCCCATGCCAGTGGATAAATGTTTAGGGGGACACCGCTTCTGAGTGCTATTTGCACTTTCAGAGTGGCCCTCAACATTCAAAGGAACTGTAGGCCAAGCCTCCTGATGTAAGGACAAAGTTCCTTGTTAGTGTAGCTACCCCTCCCCCCCTAGACCCAGAAGAGGCCCGCCTAATTTCACACCTTGAAAAGAACAAAGAAATAGAAAAGATCCAAACTGCAATCATTCTCCAGATCACTGAACAGATCACTCTGATTTAGAAGTTGTTGTTTTTTCCTCAGGTCACCCATCCACTCCCAGCACAGCCTGGGGAGGGGAGGATCACACCCTCTGAGCTGAGATGGCAGCTGTCTCAAACAGGGAGATCAAATCCCAACCTCAAGACCCACTGGCAAATTAAGCCCTTCTTGCCGGGTAATGCTACTCATTGTGGAAGTTACGTTAACTTATGGGTGGTCTCTTCACGTTCAGAACTTTGCCTCCATCTTTTCATGTGTGATTTATACAAGCAAATCTTGAATGGTGGAGTTTCTGGCATTCCACAGGACATGTGCTTCTCTAAATCTATACCAAAAAGGCAGCCTACTTGATCTACAAATATGTTTGCTCTTTGTAACTCAAGCCTAGTCAGTAGACAAGAGAACATGGAAGAAAAATCTACCCATATTCTACTCCGCTCCAATCAAACCACATACACCCAATACTTGGGGCTTCTTTTTACCACATCGATTCCAATTTTCAATTCCTGTTGGAGATACCTAGTGTTCTCACTATCGCATCATCTGTCGATGTCCACTATCCAAAGGAACAATTATCTAACACCAAAACACAGGGGATGTACAAAAACACAAAAAAAGACAAAGATTCTACTTTCCAAACCAATTTCCAGGAACTGCTACTAAAGACAAGTATCAAACACTTTTCCACTTTAATCATTTTCAAAACTTTTAATGAATCTGCTCTTTTAAACAAATAATGCCATTAGCATGGATGCTATGCAAATGAAATGCAGGGCCTGCTTTTGTTTGGCTTCCTTGAAATTGTTTCAGAAACCTGATCACATCAAATATTTTTCAGTTTATGCAAAACAGAACGTCTCAATACATTTTTTTTGAAGAGTATGTAGTTTTTCATTTGCATGTTGGTCCCAAGTGGTAAATTTACACTTTGAATGTAGGATTAACAAATTTCCATGTCTGAACTGCATTTTGAAACTTAATCATACAGAAGTTACTTTCGTATGCCAAGAGCCTTAAGAATCTGAAACTGAATGACCTTAAAGGTACCTGGATGCAGGAGTTCAGCACACAGGTGGCACCGGGGACACTTGTGTCCCACAGGAACACCATTTTTGCAGTTACCTATTACATACAGTGTTCTCTCAAAAACTAATCTGTGGTCATCTTGGAAAATGCAGGAATGAGCATACACTGCCTGCAGTTAAAAAACCATTCAGATCCTGGGATCCACAGATCTGCATCCAAAACCCCTTTTTCAAACTGCTCTTTCTCAGTTTGGCAAGCAGGCCGGCCGGTGCCACTCTCTCACTGTCAATGAACAACATTATGGCTTGAGAGAGCTATGCATGATCACACTTACTGTAGCATCAACTATTTTTTTCTTAATTGTCCTGAGATCCTAGAAAGGAAACAAGCGTCTGTGCTGACAGAGGAGCTCAGCGTGAACTCTCATTTTTCACATGGAGCTAATTAAAAACTGAAATTAGTTAAATATGGAAATGACACTTGCAAGCACTTTAGTAGAATTCTGGCAAAATCCCTCTGGAGTGCTGTGACATTACCTGCTGCTTCGAAACTCCCCAACTGAATTTCACAGTTAAAAGGCTGAGCAAAGGGAAAGTTATTATTGAGATTTCGGATTCAGAATGTGTCTGTAAAACTCCAAATTAAATTTCACGGCTGGCCCTTGAGTGGTTGGCAATATATAACGCAGGCCAATAGAGTGGGCCGCTAACAATGTCCCTGCAAGCAGGCGCTCCAATTACCCCTCTTTAGGTATGGTACTGTGGGTGGCACAGTGCGACAATCAGAAGGTTAACGGATATATTTCTCTTGGAATCTGTCTCAAGGCGCTTCATACACGCACTGATTTCAACCCAAGAAAGAGGCTGTACTCATGCATGGTAGTATGATGGGTCCAATTGTGAAAACTGAACAGGGTTTCTTAGGGGTAACAAGACACACTTTTTACATATGAATTCTCATAGGTTGGTCTATCTATAAACGTATAGGTATATGTATACATAAATGCATATAAATGTGCATGTACATATATGTACGTACATGTCCACACACACACACATATATATGTATGTATGTATGTGTGTATATATATATATAGTATATATATATCTCCTTTTGTATATGTATGTCTAATAGGCATTTCCCAGTTTTTATTCACAATTGTGATACCTTATCTTGAAGCAGGGAGATCAAACAGCTTCAGTCTTAGGGGAAAGTGAGAATAAATAGCCTTTCCAAATGGGCAATGATGAAGAGGGGCCTTCCAGAGTAGGTAGGAAAAGCACCATCCAGGAGGTCAAGTCCCCGTTAACAGGCAAAAGCAGTAGCATTTGCTCAAGGGCAAATTACGGTGTTTGTCTACATCTGCATACAATTTAATTAAACCCGCCTATGTGTCTGATGGCCCTGGATCTGCGGCAGAGTATTTGGGAAGTCCATACTCCCTCCAAACAACTGGAGTGTTGTGATTTTATTGTTTTTCCGACACCCCATCCATTCGCCCTTGAGGAATTCCCTCCTCCTGGACCCTGGCCACGACTGAGGCAGGCATGGTGTCCCTGCCTGGGCAGGCCAGAGAGAAGGGCTGATTCGTGCCAAAGCCAGCCCCGCCCCTCGAGTGGGCTGGCAGGGAGCCGTGGGGCTGCTGGCCTGCCAGGAAGAGTCCTCTGGCAGCTCAGGGCGCGTATCTCCCCATCTCACTCAGGCTTTGCTAGTCCGAGGCCTGGAAATCGTTGCGGCTTACCCAGCTGGATGGGTGCAATGCTGCAGCTGTACCATCAGGCTGGCTTATTTTTATTGAATTTTGAATATCCAATTTCAAAGCAATTCAAATGAATTTGCCCAAGGCCTCGGATCAGCGTGGCTGCTGACACTCTCTGCAGTAGGGTTTCGAAGTTCATATTTCTAAACAAAGGCAAGATTACAGAAGCTTTCCTTGTCAGGACCAGCGCCTCTAAAGAACCCTCTCTACCAACTCTATTAGGTCCCATGCTGACAGCAGTGAAAACTGTTCCGCTAATCCGGGTCCAGGTCCCTCACTGCTCAGGCGGGGTGGGCAGGCAAACTTTGTCCGCTGACTGAAGAAAGATGGAGGAGTACAGTAGAGGTGTCTAACAGGATGCAGAAGGGTCCAGGACACGGAAGTTGGCACATGTAGCGTTGTTGGACAGAGAAAGTGTGCAGAAGTAGGGCAGAGGCAACTCCAAGGTCAAGCTGTGCCCATGCCTCGCCCTTCAAGATTAAAAAGAAAAACAAAGAAACCCTATCCATGCTCTAAGAGCAACCGAAGAGATGCCGGGAACTCTTCATCTTGGGGAATCTTTCTAGCAGCTCCAAAAATCTGTCTTCCCTCACTCCCGCATTCCTTTCTAATCCTGCTACACCCATGCCTAGGAGCCACAGCTGTTAAATGCACAAAACAAAACTCAACCCTCATGGTAGAAGACTGAAGAGCTATGGAGAAAAAAGTGCTTCCTGAGAAAAAGCCCAACACAGCATCTCAGGACCGATGGTGGCTCGACATTTGAGACAGAACCTGCTCTTAATTCTTTCAGTAGGACGTGGGAGACATTCAGGGCTTGGCATTCACTGAAAACTGTTTTTAAGCAGCCTTGGGACAAGACCAATTCAATAACTACTGGTGTTCACAATCTGTCAACTCCTCCCCTCAGGGGTTAAAAAAACCCGACAAAACCTGAGAGCAAAGAGCAAATTGGGACATGAAGACTCTGAGTGACACTACAGTCAGCTTCATAGGAGTGGGGCACCTGTTTGTCCTTCCTCAGCAACGCACCCCAGCTGCCAGCACAGTGCCTGGCTGTTAGTACGTACTTAATGGATATTCGTGGAATGAATGGATGAATGAACGAACAAAGGTTGTCATCTTATGTCACCATGGGTACAATATGGGTTTTAGAGTCAGAAAGGCTCCTAATATGGCCACCATTTAATTGCCATATAGCAGTGAACAAATAACCTCTAGGCTTCAGTTTCTCAACTATAAAATGTCTTTAACAGTAGTACCTGTGACACAGGATTGTTTTAAAGATGAAAGGAGAGAATGAAAAGAAAAGCCTGTTGCCATTTGGAAGGGGTAGATGTCAAGCTCTTCCTTTCCATGTATCCAACTGGACAAATCACAAATCTTTGTAACTGATAATGTACGTTCCCTTTGCATCCTTCCATGGAGTCTGCCTCTTAAACAGGAAAATATTCAAATATGTAGAAGTCCCAGTTTTGAAAAATTTGATAGTCCTTCAAAAGTGATTATTTTGTCTGCTCAATGCAGTCAAACTTAAAAACCTCAAGTGTATGCTGTAAATGAGGGAGCCATGGTTTTCCTTTAAGGACTAGTTCTATAGATTTAGATACAGAGTAAATACATAGAAATGAAAACGTAAAATAAATAGCACCAGGATAAAGTAAAAATCCCGAAGATCGAAGTAAAGGAAGGCTGTGGATGTCAAGAACCCAATGGCTGGAGGAGGCTGGGGGGAGCTGGGTAGATGCTTCTAGAAACCAGAGGTAAGAACAGATACCCACAGGTCACACCCCTTTCATTGTACAACCCAGCCAGTTTTAAATCATTTGCTCCTTTGGGCAAACAGTGCTGCTGGTTAGTTATCCAGGAGATGTTTTTAATTACGAGCTGAAAAAGTCATTCTGTAGCCCTGAAACCAGTGCCCTCATGCCTAAGAAGTGCTTTTTAATATTTATACATCTAAAGAGGGTTTGCCCTTCCAGACATAGAAAATCATTAGGAAGGCTTCTCAGGAGGATATAACTTTGGTCAAGGTCATGCACAAATCTAAACTTCAGATTTCAGCCAATGCTTACCAGTAGGTGCCACTTTTGTGCCACAAACCATTTCTGGCCCTCTCTCGATTTTATTTCTAGGTTATCAATTTTTAAATAGAGGAAAAGAACAAAAATATGCTTGTGAGACAATTCTGAGCATATAAAAGTTGAAGAAACTTTTCTGTTTTTCCTCGTTACTTGGCATATCTATTTAATAGAGCTTTTTTGATTTTTACTTTTTTCTTCCAGCACAGCAGATGAATGGGCGACCCAGGAAAACTGCAGTCAAAGAAACGTCTTGTAACAGTTCTAACTTTGGTTTGGCATGTCACCTCTGTAACGATATCAGGGAGAGGAAATATTCCGTCAAAGCTGTGAGCGTGGAAGGAAACAGCCTGGATGGTGTCCAAAGACACACAGTATCTTAGCAACTTCTGAAGTTCAGAAAAGCCAACATTTCAGTTTGGGAAGCCGTCTGGTAGAAGTTCCGTCCTACCCCACCACAATCACTGAAAGACACACCTTAAGGTGGAAGTGGCCATCGTTTTCAGGATCTACTACCCAAGCTGCTGAAATGAAGTGGCTGTCAGGGGCAGGCAGCTCTTGTCGAGAAAACAAAGCAAAACACTACTGCCAGAAACATATGAAAATAGGGATAACCAGGTAAGGTCAAACATGCTGTGATTGAAAAATGCCCTCTTCCCTCCTACTCTGCAAAAGCATAAAATTAATGTTCACAGGAAGAAAAGGAAAGCAGGAGTCAGACACTATTCCAAGACCTTTCCTCTAAGAATGTGGGGCTTGTGCCCTTCCTTCTGAAGGAGGGTTCTTTGAGAATCCTTCTCTCTCACTTATCTCTGGAGAATGAGAGACTCCAAACACCCATTAAAGACATCTTGGGGATCACCTTATAACCCTCAGCCCCGTCTTTTGTAGCTAAGTGGTTAGTGTGTATTTGTGTGGGTCAAGGTCGAAATCAACTTTATCTATATCCTCAACATTATCCCCCACATCTGATACTGAATGTTAATCCTAACAATCTAATCCCTGGCCCCTCTCAACCCAGCCCAGTATGGATCCTAATCCTCAGAGAACCCAGTATGTAATTGTCACATAAGTAGAAATCCCTGCCCCTCTCTAAATGAAGCCCAGCTCAGATCACCTGTACTGTGACTGTTCCTTATACTTAGGCAATGAGATCACTGGGTAGGTGAAACATGTCATTTCCAGGGAAGAGGAAAAGTGGATGTTTGTTAAGCATTTTCCTTCCCCTAACAACTATTGTCCTTCAAACATCATTCAGTGACAAGACAGGAACGTTACTAAATCTAATTCTACTGTCTTAACTTTTCCATTACACATGTGAAAATAACTTAGGAAATACATTCCTACAAGATTTGGTAACCAAACCTGGACATTCAACCTCCAAGATATCTCTCTCATAACTGTTCTACTCTTGGGCTTCCCTCCTTCTGTCCTTGTTCCATCCACATTCTCTGCTTTCTGAGCTTTGAAATGGCCACCTACCTCTGGTCTCTTCCTACCTCTGGTCTTGACCCACTCACTTCATTCTGCATAGGGCTGGCAGACTGCTTCTGTGCTTCCCTTATTCAGAATTCTCAGCACCTTGCACATCACTTCAGAATCAAATCCAAACAGGCTCTTTTTCTTTTGTCTCTTCTTTCTAGTCCTGTCTCCATTAATACCTCAGCATCCTATATTTTTTTGGTTCAGTGTTAATGATATGTGGTTCACTACAACACCATACTTTCCTAGGCTTTAATCACTGTGTTCTTTATTCCTGAAACGGACTTCTCCCACCTTATCTTCCACCAAACTCCTGTGCACCTTTCCAGGTAGAAGTCAAATAGCACCTCCTCTCTGATGTACTTGAAAGCTTCAGATAAAGTCATCCTTTTCCTTTCCCCACTCACTTAGTACAGAGCACAGTACGGTACCCTTAGTTTTGTGTATCACTGATTGTTTGCACATCTGTTTTTCCTCCTTGTGTGATGAGGACCTTCTGGAGAGCAGGGAATTTGGTTACTCATCTCTGCTTTGCTGGGGTCTCAGCACTTAGGAGGAAAATTCAGTAAATTGATGCTGATTGAATGGATCAAGGGCAGAGTCAGTTCTCAGGAGGTAGTCTAGAATCCACTCAAGCTTGGGAATGAGGCTTAAAAGTAAAACACTGACATGGAGGTTCTCTCTCCTGAAAAGCCCTCAGCTGCTCAACTAGCTCTATTTTCACAACTCTCTTCTCCTCCCTCCATACAATTCCTTTCTGGGAGTTCTGGGACAGCGGTCCAAATAAAACTGCCCCCCACTCCCACCAAGGGTGAGAAAGTCCATATCTGAAGTTACTCTAGGGATCAGGGACCCAAAGTTGTAATCAATGAAAGAGACCCAAGAATACAGGGTAATCTGATCCTTTTTTCCCTCCAGGCTCTGTTTTCCTGGAAACACTTATTTCTTTATGAAAAAAAGAAAGAGGAAAAAAGCTCACAAGACCATGTTAAAGCAAATGCTTAGAAAATATTTTTGAAACATTTGGAAGTAATTTCTATTCACAAATTATCTCCATTCACAAAATGAAAAGGCAAATTATGCGAGCTGGATAAATTGAGAAAGAGAAGAAATAAGACTTAATGCTGGGAGCAGAAGAGGAATAGGAAGAAAGAAAAAGAGAGAAAGACTAGTAATTCTTGTATTTCTATAGTAAGTAGAATTTTAAAAGCATTGAACTTGTATTACTTCCTGTGAACGTTACAAACAATTCCAAGATGCTGGTAGGCAGTTAATTTCTCCATAAGGCAGAAGAGACAGTTTAAGCTAAATAAAGACAGGTCTTCCATCACCCACTAGTGGGAGAGTTGTGGCTAGCAAGTGAGAGGTAGATGAGGAAGAAATTCAAGAAGAGGGAGATTAGACAGAACAAGATGGAAAGATGGAGAAGGAATAAGGAAAGCTAACATGAGCAGAAGAAAGTGACAGGAGAGGATTCACCCAACATCAACAATGAATGGCAAAAATGGCATGATAAACTTTGAAGCCATCCTCTGCTTCAAAGACAGAGCTTCTTTCTCAAATACCAATAACTGAGAAAATAATCAGAGTAATCATTAAGCCAGTGGAGCCTCTTGATTCTTAGGAAGGTGAACCTACCAATGGTTTAGAGGCTCCAACCCTGGGCTGGGTGCTTGTGACCATCCTGTTGGGAATGCTGCTTTCCTTGTGATAACAATCAATAGTCAATAATCAATAAAAACTCTCTAACCAATAAAAATTAAATAGCTACATGTCATTCAAAAGCAATTTGCTAGTCGCACGCTATAAGAGACCCAACAGTCGCAGGTAGAGTGACAAAAGTTCAGAATACAAACAATGGCAAATAAATGAGCAGAGAACATTTGCAGAGCTCAGATCACTTCTGACTGGCCCACCACAACTTGACCACTGCAAAAGGGTTGGCTAATCTAAAACTGACGGCCATTTTCTTATTCCATTCAGCGCACTCTACAGCCATCCTTCTTGTTTAGTCTTAATGATAATTCTGCAGGAACGGGCATTGTTATCCTTGTTTTAGAATGATAATCTGATGCTGAGGGGGGTTTTAAACAATATCCAAATTTGAATCCAAGCCTTAACAGATCCAAATCCACATTCTTTCCACCTCAGTCCCCTGCTTCTAAAATTAATCATGAACTGTCTCCACTCCTTTTCCTTTAGAGGTCCCTCTAGCTGGATCAGGACAAAAGGAGCAAAGAAATCATGAGGGCAGAAGAAGCAGCTGCCTAATGCTACCTTGAGCATTTAGGCTCAAGGCAGGTGTACGGAGCATTAGCAGGGTGCCTGCTAGGAGAAGGAGCCCCAGGCAATGTCGGGTAGTCCTGGGCTGGCTCAGTCTGGTGACCCTAGAAGGTACACTCTAATCCCTTGTAACAATTACTTGGCGCTTACTTTATACCAACCACTGTGCCAAAAGCTGTGCATGAAACATCTGGCTTCATCTTTGTAGCCACTCTTGGAGGTAGATGCATTTACTATTACAATTTTACAGAGAACAAAACTATCTCAGAGAAGTTAAGTAATTTGCTCAAAGTCATATAGGTGGTAACTGGAAGAGCAGGGATTCTAGCCCTATTCTGATTCCAGAATATCTGCTGTTAGCCACTAAACAACCTGCTTTTTTCATGTCCTGCTAAGACACTTGGGGGATGCTCAAGAGATTAGGAAGCAGTAAACATAGTTGCTGAGTGTCAAGTCCACAGCATCTAGGTTAACATGGAACTGGAATTCAGGAGGTCTGACTTTGAAGACACTCCTGCTTATCACTGATTGTATTACTTAAAGCAACTTATTTGACTTGAACCTCAATTTATTCATCTGTAAAGTGGAAATAAAATAAAGATAGTGCTTGTTCCTTGAAATACCACAAAAACTCACTATAGACCTGCTACACTTGGGAGGAAAGGTACATATCAATGTTAATAACTCAGATAAAATAATGGATTGATAGAAATTTAGAGCTCAAGTAACTTGAGGGTTACCTATGGTCATAGAGCAAATGTTTGAATGCATGTATGCTTTGCTTATGCAATTCCTGGCTGTGGGACTATGGACAAGTCACTTGACATCTCTGAGCCTTTGTTTCCTTATCTATGAAATTGAGATAAAAATAGTACAATCCCCACAGTTGTGGGGATGAAATGAGATGGTGTAGGCAAAGCCTGGCGACCTGCACATAGTGAGTGCTATGTCAATGCTATGATTGTTTTGATGGGGAATCTGAGGCCCTAGGAAGGTAAATCCTTGTCCATGGTTACACTGCAAGTTAACAGTAGAGGAAGGAACAGAATACAGGCCTCTTGTTCATGCTGCTTCTCCTCAGCTGTACAACCTTGGGCACATTACTTAAAATTTCTAAGGCTTAGCTTTACCATCTGTTAAATGGGGACAATTCTTCTCACCTCTACCAATAAGAGGGGAATTAAATAAGCTATCCAATCAAAGCCTTCAACCTGAAGCATCCATCTTTAGTGCTTATGAAATGCTAGCTGCTACAACTTTAGCTTCCTTCTACAGTTTTTCTTTCTATTCGGATTTGAAAGAGATTTTATCCTCAGGAATCAGAATGAGAAAGATCTTTCTCTCAGGGCTGTTTGCTGAGTCAGAGAAGGAGATAGACACACCCATCACAAAAAAGGAACAATTGTGGAGTGGACAAAGCCCAAACTAAAGGAAGCCACCCAGGAGAGGTCACTTACAGTAACATCATCTCCTGCATCAGCTTCTCCCTGAGGCACAGCACTTGGGATAGGTGCCTTACTCCTCTATTCGGAATTCTTTCCCTTTCTGATTTGAGAAGTTTCTGTCAGCTCAGATCAGAAGCACTGCATGACAGCTTTCTGCGGCAGCGCTCAATGTCACTGTGGAAGGAGAACAGTATTTGGACACCGACTACCTGGGTACCTGCTGCACAGTGGTCACTTACTAGCTGTGTGCCTTGGACAAGTCCTTTCCCTGAGCCTGCCTCATATGCCTGTCCACCACATTAAACCATGAGGTGCTACAGAAACATAAAATATTACTTGCTTTTCACTATCATTTCTTGCACGGTCTGCCCCTAGTCTGGAGGAAATGAGAAACTGTTGTGATTGCCCTTAAAAAAGCCAAATTTCCCAGGAAGTCCCCAGTATTATATGGATGAGGAAGCAGCCTTCTTTTCCATTTGTGGTCCTGTTATGGGGGGGAGGATGACAGCAAAACCCTGGACAATTGTAAGTGGCTACTAAGGCTGTTTTATGGTGAGAAGGATCGGTTACGGTGCTGTTTAGCCAAAGCAAGGTGTGTAAAGCAGGGGGAAGTGGCACCAGACCATACAGATCAATGCCAGCTTCCTGATGGCTGATAAGGGCCAGTAGGACACTATGCACCAGGACAGACAGCACTGCTGCCTCCTGAACCGCATGGCTGTCAACAGCCCCATTTCCTCCTCTCCCTCCTCTTCCCTGGGTTGCCAGAGCAGAACCATAGTCACCTATGAGCCTGGGCAGGAGTTGGGGGCAGCATCCCAGTGCCTGTTTGTGCCTCGAAGGTGTCACATTTGGGTTTCTATATATCATTTGCCTTCAGCTTGGGCACTGTTCCACCAAAGGGCGATTTCATCTTTTGAGTGAACTTTTGATGAATTTGATGAAGTATTTTGCGCAGATGGTTCTGCATCTGAATAAGAGGAGCCCATCACGTCCAGCGCATGGAATGAAGTGTTTTATTTGTGTTTCTAAGGCAGCAAAGAAAGCTTCTAAGAACAAAAAAACACACAAACCAACTTTTTTTTAAAGCTTTTTTAAATCAACTTGTCTGGACTTATTTAGCATTTATGAGCAAGATACATGGCATACGAGGGATGTAAATGGTTGTGGTGAAGTCCTTGTAGTCAACAGATAAATGGGAGGAGATAGAGATAATGATAGTCCTGATCTTATGTGTTAGTGGTACCATTAAATGAGAATATCCATATGAACTGCTTAGCATACAGTAACTGCTCTAAGATACCACCTATCATCATTACTACTAAGAGACTATGAAGGATTCAGAGAAATCCTGTGTTATAGGTTGAGTTGTGCTTCCCCCACCAAAGGTGTTGAAGTCCTAATCGCCAGTATCTGTGAATGTGACCTTATCTGGGAGTGGATCTTTGTAGATGATCAAGTTAAGATGAGCTCATTAGGGTGGAGCTTGATCTAATCTATGACTGGTGTCCTTATGAAAAAGGAAAATTTAGGCACAGAGACAGACATGCACACAGAGAGAATGCCATGTAAAGACTGGAGCTGTGCTGTCATGGCCAAGGAACTACTGGAAGCTGGGAGTGAGACCTGGGATGAACCAGGCTCAGACATGCATGGCTCACCTGACTCTTTAGTCTTTGACTTCTAGGCTCCAGAAGGGCAAGATAATAAAATTTGTCACAAACAATTCATTTAGTGGTACTTTGTTATGCCAGTTCTAGCAAACCAACACACCCTCTTTCAGAGTACCACAGTGGACATGTCTATAAAAGAGATATCTTAGAAGAGCTGTTGTATCTATTTTCAGAAAAGTAGAAACTTGAGTGTAAAAATCACTATAAAAAGACACTGTTAGTTTTTGGATTTATCAGACAATTTCAACCTTTTTTTTTTTCCCTTCTCTCTTGTTTCCAAGGAGTCTAGAAAAGCTTTCCTAGCCTCCTTTGGAGCAAGGGACAGCCACGTGACACTATTCTGACAAGATATAAGTAAAGTTTGGTTGGGGTGTGTGTGTGTGCACATACGGTGGGGCAGGGGGATAATTCAGACTTTTCCAGATAAAAGGGACAGAGATCTTGAATCTTTCTCCCCTCTTTCTTTCCCCCATGAAGGTAGATATGATGCCTGGAGCTGCAACAGCTATATTGCTACAATGAGGCAGCAAAACCAAGGGGTAAAAAACCCTAAAGCACCAAGAGGGGCAAAGCAGAGAAAAAGGAAGAATTCATGCCATGGATGTCATCACCGAGCAGCATCATCAGTGCCAGTTTCTGTAAACCTTGGGTATCCAGCTAGCTATGTAAGGAACATAGAGCCTTGCAGTTTTGTAAACCACTGTTAGCATTCTTATGGTTGTTAGTTTATGATAACTTGTAGCTGAATGCCTCCCTCATTGAAGTGCTGTCTTGACTGGCCATCCAGAGAAGGACTTTGAGCCCTCCTTGTGAGTTTCAGTTTTGAAGTACATTTCATTTATCTTCCACTTCTTTCTGCCTATTTTGGTCTTCCTGCATGCCCTGACATGGACAACTGGTAGGGAATGTGTCATCTCTCTGCTGTCAGGACAAAGGTAAGGTGCAGCTGACCAGAGTTTGCATGGCCAGAGGGACTCTCTTTTCTCTTTTCTTGGGAGCGCTATCATTAAGAGTAGTTGCAAGGACTTCTGGGGTATGGAAACACATGAAGTTAAAGTCACCAGGCACATAATTTTAGGTTGATGTCAGCAAACATATGGGTGAGGATGTGGACTTGGGAGTTGAATGGACCCATGTTTAAATTCCAAATCCCAACTACTGACCAGTGTGTAACTGTGGGCATGTTACTCAACCTCTCTGAATCTCCTTCCTTAATTATCAATAGAAAAGTTAAGTCATTGGGAAGATTGGATCAGACATGAAATGTGAAGTTCCTATACATGGTATGTCCTTAATAAATGGCTGACTTCATTGTCCTTTGGGAAAGATTTACATTCAGGGGTACTTGTCATTACACATCTTCAGGTGAACCCTCTTTTCACAGCACAAATTTGACCAGTTTAGTTAAATAACTTTTCAGAACTTAGCACCACAGCTTGCCTCCATGAAGGGGATTGAGGACTTTGGGCATGAAGAAACAGGCTCAAGAGGAATAAGCAACACAGAGTCAAAGCTGACCCACACTTGGCAATACAGAGGTCAGAGACTTCATTTTCATTTTGGTGGTAAAAGAAGAAAAAATATATACCTAAAGACACAATTATAAATCAAGGATAACAAGATTTCTCAGTCTTGGCACTAATGACATTCTGGGTTGGATGATTCTTCATTGTGGGGGGCAGTGCTATGCATTATAGGATGTTTAGCAGTATCTCTGGCCCCCTGCTTACTAGATGCCAGTAGTGTTCCCCAACTATGACAACCAAAAATGTCTTCTAGACACTGTCAAATGTTCCTAGGGATGTGGTGGGGGTGCACTGAGTTAGAGCAAAGGGCAACAGAGTGAAAAAGAGTCTCCCTGGGTGAATGTTACTAGGGTTGATAAGCAAGTGGTCCCCAATGCACTATAACCCCGCACAGTGTAAAAAGTAGTAAAAGAAGAAAGAAAAGAATTTTGCACATCTTTGAGCCCTGACCACCTCATTAATGAGCAAAGGTCCAGGTGACCAGTTATTACTCCGAGACTGCAGAACAAGGAGGAATAATATTTGGACTATTTCATTAATCTGTGCCAAGGACCTTTTCAAATTGAGTCTCTTAATGGGTAAAATATTTGACATTCTGTAAAAAGACCTAGTGGGTTCCAATCCATCCTTTTCACACAAAGCGCTATTAAAGCTAAAAAAAAAATCATAGGGGGAGCAGTTATGATAAGGAAGTGGAACCCAAGAAGGAGCCCCATTCCTGTTTTCTAGCCACGACCCTGACTTGAATACAGAAAGCCATTCCTCCCATACACAGGTAGTACTATTTGCCCTCAGCTCATCTCACACACCCAGACTATAAAAGATCTGCTAATTGGCGTAGGATTATGTGCATTTTACTTTCATTCTCTACTATTCCTAGTGATTTTTCAAGGGTTCTTCCCCATGAACATCCTTATCCTTCATCATTTACTTATAAAAATGCAGTCTTAGAGATAGTTGCTATTCATTTACATTTCTCTCAGGATCTTTTTGGGAGCCCTTGGTCTTGAGATTATAAAACACTGTTCTAAAAGACTCTGTTGTATGTACCACGAAGCACTGAAGAGGGCAAAACTTGGAAGAAAGGCTGTTCTGCATGAAAATATTCATACACATTATTTCATTATACACTTGAGAAATGACAAGTTGGTTTGCAAGAATAGTGTAAGATGTTCTCTTACAATTTTACCCATGGTTAAGAGCCTGTTCACTCTGTTCCCAACTCCACTTTAAACTTCTCCTGGATGTCTTACAACTCTCAACCAATTTTTGAGTCCTAAAAGCAGGTTCCTTTCTATTTTAAAGAGGCTTTCAGAAAGTTGTCATCTACAATAATGCTCTTAGACAATAATGCCGTATTGTCCTGTGAATATTCTAACCAGCTGATAAGTCGACTAAATTTGAGTGCCATTTAAAGTAATTCTCCCCATTTATGACTGAACTATGGGCTTGTTGGGCATGCACCCCACATTTAATCATCATGCAAATGTGATATCTGATCCCTGATCTCCCTCCTTGGGGAAGCTGCAGGAGGACTCCAAAGGCTTCAGTGGTGGGTTTATGAGACCATCATGATATTCCTGTCGTGGGCTGAAGTGGAGAAGGCAGAGATCTGACATCTGTCTTAACCCAACTGGGCTTGGAAAATGGTTACTGATTTAGGAGTCCCTAAAGACCTGCACCATTGCTTAGGGTCAAAAACTGGATAGGAATGGGATGTCCAGCTTTGTGGCTGAGGCTTATCTCCTGCTACCCTGTAGCAGAAAGGAGACCAGAAGAGGTGAGAAGTAGGATAAAGACAAAAAGAAAGTACAGAGACATAATTATCTACTAAATTGAACCTCATCCACTCAGTAATTCACGTAACACCTTTGGGGCCTAAACTCTCTTGGTTAGTTTGGAAGCTGACTCTAAAATTCCCCAGGTAATCATGCCGTTTTATGCTTTACTCTAGGCACCTAGCGTCTGAGAGGGTATTTCATGCACTTCGGTCAGATGTTAAAGTATTGAAAATAAATGGAGACTTCAGCATGGCGCAGAGGGAGGGCAGAGGGGAGGAGGGTGCAAGCACATTCCCTGATGTCTGGCCCTCTCTGCCTGGATCCATAAACCCATAGCCAAACTCATCCATCTGACCCTTCAGCCTGGGTACAGTGAGTCAGCCTCATTTTCAGAGACACAGGCAGATGCATTAGAGTTTAAACCTGTTAATACAGTGAATATGTAGCATATTTATCATAATTTCAAACCTGCCTCTAACCAGCTGATCAAAAGGCAACTTTCTTCTTTGAAGATTTTTATTTGTAAGCTTCACTGCCCCAAATCAAAAAGGGCAATGGTACAGACTCCCAGGACCACATTCTGCATTTGTTAGGTGAGCGCCTTCAAGTCCTGGAATGTGCTTTTCTATTTATAAATGGGTATGCTGAATTTCCACATATTTCCTGATGCCTCTTTTTGGTTCATGAAATTTACACTACGTATGAGCAATGTTATGGAGGCAGTTGGTTAGCCTTTTAGAGTTTAGTTTTAGCCCAATTCTGCTCTCCTTTTTCTCCACAGACTTTCATACAAAATCCAAAGTCTCAGAAGGGGTCTTGATGGGTTTTACTGGATCAAAGGGCCCTCTCCTAATAAAGAAACCGCACAGAGATTTACTGAGCGCATTAAAAAAAGAATAGCTCCTTGCCAATTCTGGTAGAATTACATGCCAATAAAAGAATGTTTTGGCCAACCATGCTTTTAGAAAACTGTGCAGTGATTTAAAGATGGTGTTAGTTTTAAATTCTTAAGTTACACCATTCTTGACAATGTTCTTGTACGGATCCAGGTTAGAAACCTGAAGGGTATATCAGATATTTCAGTCTTCTTCATCTCCAGTCAGCACTATACAAATTCTATCACAAATCTGCCTTTTCTTCTTTGGAAGGAGGCTCTCACAGATTTACTGTTTCCCTATTTCCATGTTCCTCTCTAATCTACCCATTCACATACCCACTGATTATGGCCAGAACCTATGTATAAGTCTCCCTGTCTTCTGTCCCATTTCCCAATCTATCCTGAATCCTCAATCAATTAGTAAGTAAATATTTATGGAACATCTACTAGGTAACTATCATGATAGCATGTCATAATTAAAAAAAATATTTTAATGTTTGTTTTATTTTTGAGAGAGAAAGAACGTGAGTGGTCGAGAGGCAGAGAGAAGGAGACACAGAATCTGAAGCAGGCTCCAGGATCCGAGCTGTCAGCACAGAGCCCGACACGGGGCTCAAACTCATGAACTGAGAGATCACGATGTGAGCTGAAGTTAGATGCTTAACCACTGAGCCACCCAGACACCCCAGCTTGTCATAATTTTATATTACATTCCTGCTTATGAATTTTAAGTACCTCCTTATAGCCAAACTAACCAAGTTAAATATTCTGCTAGCCTTCTATGCCATCTATCACCTGGTTCTGCTCTATCTCACCTCCTATTTTCTACCGCTCTTCACTGGGCACCCTTCTCCTCACTGGCTGAGCTCCTCATCTCCCCTGCCCCATGCCTTATTAATTCTGGCCTCTCCCCTTCCTTGCTGCCTGCAGTGCTTCTCAACTCATTCCTACTTCAATTCATCTCCATCCTCCCAGGGCTAGGTCAGCATGCAAATGTGTTCACTGGGTCATCCTCAACTCCTCCAGTCTCTGAACTTTGATAGCCTAAATCCTAACTTGCAACTTAGCATCTGTATACTTTTTCTTTTGAATGAATGCACAGATAGCATGAATATTGATACCAATATCTACTTTAAATGTCACATAGAAAGTCTATGAAAAAGGTATCATCATCATTATAACTGTTATTTATTAACCATTTCTTACAGTTAAGAAAAACGAGGCTCAGTACATTAAATTTACTTTCCCCAAAGTACGCAGTTGGTAAGGGTTGAGATGGCAACCTAGCCAAACTAAATCCAGAACTTTCTTCAGGGGACTATTCCAATGCCCAGCTGGCCACTAAAGTGAGGAGCCATTATAGATACAAATCAGGTTTCCTGATCCAGGTGAACAATGATGTCGGAAGTATGAAGTTTCAACGAGTCATTATTTGAACCAAGAGGGCACAAAGGCCAGGAATTTTGTGTTGATAACATGTGTAAAAGAAAACCTATCTCAAATTGAAATCAACTCTCTTTATCATGAGTGCCTTTCTATGGCCATGTGCCCAGACCTTTCTCAAGTTCCTCTTGAAACTCATCTTCCAGGACCCCATAGTTTCTTTGGCCACTAAGAGACAGGGTGGACTCACTTCAGTTTCTTGATACTGACCCAAATCTCAGTCCTGAAAAGAAGGGAGGCCCAGAGTGTGCATGTGCTGACTTTGAGTTCCTGTATTAGGAGAGCCTCAAATGAATCGCTGAGTTTGCTTGAAATTACAATAAAACTTTGTATGATCTTCAAAGAGAAGCATGCTTGCGTGTGTTGATGAGCTTACGTGGGTCAAAACAAGACAGCAACCACCACCACCCCAAAAACCATGCCTACTTCTCCATCCCTGGCTTCCCTGCAGATTTTAGCAGGCACCCAGGTGGAACCTGACTCAAATTGCAGCTCATTAGCACAGAGGAATAGAAGTTTAAGGGAAAGTGTGTAGTAAACAATGCTAATGCTGACTTAAGCAGGAGATAGCGACCTTTCTCCCTTGCCTAAAACAAATCGCTGTTTCAGGCTGTGCGGGCCTGCTTTACCATTACCTGTTAATATGTCTGCAGGCAGAAGATGCAGCTGTGGCCCCGCGAACAGGCTCCACAGTCAGGCTGAACATAATCCCTCATGTAATGAAAAACCTATTTCTATTTCTGAGGCCTCACTACTCTTCATACTGAAGAGCCTTGTGCCTGTCACACATTTATTGAAGCCTATTACTCATCCAGGCAGCGGGGCCCAGTTAGTATTTGGAATTATATTTTAAATCACAATTTTTCTATTATTTATTTTAGGATTCCAAGGCTCCAGTGAAAGCATGTCAATGTTCCTCTTGATGCGCTTTCAAAGGCATTAAAGCCCCAAATCAAAATTCTTTTTTACGCAGAGAACCTTTCTGCATGTGTGGCAAAACTTCCGTCAAGATACCACAGTCCCCAGTCACCCCTTGTGTGCTAGAACCTCAGGATGCTACCGTGATCACATGTTCAGGGGTAGAGATTTTAAGTCTCTCTCCATTCAGCATCAGAGTAATCTTTCCTGGGCCACCAGCTTTATTCCCTCTTCTCACATCAGGCTCTTTTCTTTGGCTTTCGAAGATAAATGGGTAGAGTCTCTTAGGATGCTGGGGAACAGGGCTGTGAAGAGATCAGCTAAAACTGTAGCCTCATCATCCAACAGGAAAATAAGAACTGGCTTAATCTAAGTCAGAGGATTTTCTGAGCTGACCACGAAGCCTGAACTTCCGTTTATTCACTAGGCCAATGGTGATCATGCAGTTCCTTCCTGTTCTATAGAAGCCAGTGGAAACTGTAATTTTCTCTAGCTATTCATCTGGCTGCCTTCTCCCTTTATATCCCCAGGAAAAAAAAATACACACACCATATATACCACGGTGACGCAAAGGGATGCCTTCCTGGATTTTCTGTCCCTTGTGCACACTTGCTTCTTCTCGTAATATGTGTTTTCCCCTTGGCATACACAAATCTTCTTGACATTAGCCCCTACACTCTACTTGGCCTATCATATGAATGAAAATCAGCCAAAATTTGATAGCATGTGCACAATGTCAAGAATCCTTTCAATTTTTTTTTTCTTTTTTGCAATTCACACTTTGTTCCTTTTCAGGTCTGGAGTCCTTCTCTACATTTCCACTGACAGAGATTTCAGACCAGCCCCTTGAAGGAAACCCTGTTGTATATGCAACCTGGTTGTTGGGTTTTGAAGGGTGTGGTGACAAACCAAGAGCCAATTCAATCCACTCTGGGTATCTTCTCAAGGAGCCAGGTTTTGGGGTTTGTTTTGTTGTTTTGTTTCATGCTACTGTCGGAGACACAGGCACAGTAAAGTTTTTGGTCAGGGGTGAGGCAGCAGTAGTGTTGTGATGAAGAAAGAATTACAAAGGGCGTGGGCAAATTAGCAAAAGTACTCAGACATGCAATTATGAGAAGAGTTCAGACTCGACTTTCATGTGATCTCTATTTTTTTTTCTTCATGTTTTGACAGCATTCTCCCTGGGTGGGGTACACAAGCACTTGTTTAATAAACCCCTTAGTCATGCGAATGTGAGAGACAATTCTTTTTCTTCCTTCAGGACAAATTTAGTCACAGATATTTCAGTCGGGTCCACTCTCCAATTTGCTTCTGACATTAAAACAAGCCATTGGTATTTCACTACAATACAGATAGCACTGCTGGGTCAGCTAACCTTTCCAAAGGCTTAATTCCTGTCAGTTTTGAAGAGAAGAAAAAAATACCATGCAATCAGCATCCACCTCCCTACAAAAGAAATAGAGATATTTTCTCCCAGACAGGGCCAAGACCATGAGCCCTTGGATAGCCCTTTTGCCCTGACCACCCCCATCTAAAGAGTCAAGCTGCAGAGGTGGGGGTAGGGTAGATAAGAGGTGGGATAAAGTTGCAGTCGGCATACCAGCACATTTTTTAAAAGTCTAAAATTAAGTGAACTGTAATGTATGTATATTAATTGTAATAAATCTGGACTTGCTCCAAGGATACTTAAAGGTAGAACATAGAGAATAGGGGACAGGAGGGGAAGGAGCAGTGACATCCACATCTCTGTGAATGCAAACAAACGCTGTGAAAGATGAAACCACTGGAAGCAGGATCCCAAGCTGGTTTCCTTCAAGTCGGATTAAATGTAGCTGTCAAAACATTTCATTAAGATGTGCACATATTGAAAACTTTTTCTGACCAGAACTTTTGGGGCAGGATCTGTGGGAGGAGTGGTGTGGGGGGCCACACTCATACACATGCCAAATGGAGAGGGACTGACCTTTCCCTTCTCTTTCCCAGCCCCCCGACCCCCACCCCCCACCAATCCAGATTTGGCTGAGGAATGAGTTGCTACCAGCCTGAACATACCTGTGTCCTATCCTAGACCAACATATGCCCATGTAGGAATTTGGAAACCTTCCTAAATGTTACAAGTTCATAAATACACTGAATTTGATTAGGAGCTAAAAGTGTAGTGTCAGCTCAGATATTCCTGCTGGACCTTCCTTTACACCATGAAAATAGGCAAAATAAGTCAGGGAAAGGATCTAGTATAAAATAATTCTCCATCATGTCCATTCCTGATCAAGACTGAAGAGAAGATTTTTGAGAATGCCCTCACCTAATTAAAAAACAAATATGCTTGCTTTCTGGCTTCAAGGGTCATTCTAAAGACAACACATCTGAAGACAAAGGTGATTTTTCTAAGCCTAACTTTCAGCGCTTCCCTGGGAGCCAACAGCCACACTCTTTCCATCTCTTACATCATTTGTAGTAGCAAAGACTGTAGCGGAATTACATGGGTATCAATTAGACACAACACAAGATAAACTAACCTTAGTGAGAAATGATTTTGTAGGGGGTGTTTTTACTGCCCCCTCTTCATACAACGTATTTGAAATATAGATTGATGTTCAACATTAGACACATGACTCTCATCTATTAGGCAAGAGCCTGCCGTGTCTATAAATTCAATTTCCTTTATCATGGTGGCTTTCTGGTTTATTTGGATAAATGTTGAGCTGTCCACTGTTATTTATCTAAGTAGTTCATGAGGGAACAGAAAGTTTAATGATGTGAGATGAGGGGGTGAAACAGCACCTCCAAGCAATTCTCAAGGATTGCTTTTCATCTCATTACCTTGGTTGGACTTATTGGTTCAAGAAATCATGCAGAAGATTACATGTCATTTGATGTGCTGGGTGTCACCTTTCCCCCATCCTTGGCTTCTAATTGTTCCATGTTTTATCTTGCTTAGCATATGGTATCTCACAGCCTGCAATGCTTGTTAGTGTTTCTAATCACTGTGTTCATAGCTTCTAGTGTCTTTTCCTTACTTCTTGTCTTAACTTCTTCCCACTCTTTTTTAGTATGTATTCTCCTTTCTTTGGATTTTTACCCTTCACTGCTATGCTCCTGAGAAATGTAAGCTAATCACAGGCCAGCTTCTTTTTTTGAGAAGCTTTATAGTTTTTAAAGTAAATTCAAGAGGAGACAATGCCTTCATTGGACAAAAACAGACTGAATAAAAATGGGCACAAGTCTCTACAATTTCTTACTCTGTAATGGTTAGACCACTTCACATTTCTAAGGAGAAAGAAGGATGGCTGACCATTTGTCATAACGATAAGTTAATAAAAACCTTTTTAGTATAAAAGCTTCTATTGCCTGATGGATCTGGGAAAAATGAAGCTCAAATGTCTTAACATCATGGTGCACGTCATTTATGCAAACCATAACTTGTCCAGGCTTTCTCAGCTTTCCTATTAAAAAAATTTTTTTTTAAATCTTCATTTTTGAGAGAGAGAGAGAGAGACAGACAGACAGACAGACACAAGAGTGCGAGCAGGGGAGGAACAGAGAGAAAGGGAGACACAGAATCCAAAGGAAGCTCCAGGCTCTGAGCTGTCAGCACAGAGCCTGATGATGGGGCTTGAACTCACGAACCATGAGATCACAACCTGAGCCAAAGCTGGACACTCAACTGACTGAGCCACCCAGGTGTCCCTCAGCTTTCCTATTAAGTGTACTATTTCATGGGGTTGTTTATCAGACTCTAGGTCTAGGGAAATTTTTCAAGTAAAAATGTCCTAGGTTCAGAGGCTGGTCAGTAGATCCCAGCAAACAATGTGAACAGCCAATCCTTTGCCTAAACAAAATTTTTGGTGCAATGGAAAAAACATGAACTTAATATAATAAATTTAATACATTTTAAATTAAAAAAATAATACATAACACTCATATACAAAATTGCGAGAAGATTTTTCATGGGGAAAAAAGTCTTTAACCTACAATTCTCTCAAGAGAAGAGACACCTTTCTCAAGGAAGTATACAAATGTTATTAAAAGAAGGTTTAAGGTGAGTCTAGGTGGCTCAGTCAGTTAAGTGCCCAACTAAGTGACTGCAGCTCAGGTCATGATATCACAGATCGTGGGATTCTCTCTCTGTGGCCCTTCATGCTTGCACTTTTTCTGTCTCTCTCAAAATAAAAAAAAGAAACTTAAAGGGAAGTTTAAGCACATGAACTCTAATTCAGCGGATGCCCTAGAAGTCTATATTTGTAAACTTTGGGCATAAGGTAGCCTTAAAACCAGTTTCAACAATGCTTCTAATTTAAAGCCATACCGAACTTCTTTGAAAGATGTCGTCTTGTTTAGCATGGCCCAAAGAACAGAATACACTTGATAGACTGCCACTTACCTTTCCCTTTGGAATATAAGCAAGTCTAATCTAAACTTCATTAACGTGCCTCTAAAACACTCATGGTGTAATAGAAGTAAGCCTACAGATAGGATTGCATCATGATGGCAAAGGCAAAAGCAAGGCAATATACCTTTCTTTTATAAAGATCAGAGTCTCTAGGGGAGGGCCAAACGTGTATGTACACATCTTTCCACATGACCTAACTCCACTGAAAACCCGTCCCAAGGGAAGGGCCTTCCCTAACAGCTGTGAACACAAGTCATGACGAAAGAAAGGCAAAGATTGGAGGCAAAGCTGATCCTCCCTTCTCTGAAGCTTTGGTTTATTAGGGAAAAAAGCCTTTGAAAGATGATACTTATTATGTATCATATAAATCTTTCTTTCCAAGAAAGGAGGACAATATTCTCTTCAGCAAAACTCTTTTCTTACCAACACATAGTTTAGGACTGCTATATTTCCTGAGACATTCTGATATTTACATATTTAAGGCTATAAGTTGATAATAAAAAAAATGAAATTAGTGGAACATGCAATGCATTATCCTCTCTTTTATGGTAATATTAAATATGCTAATGTAGTTGATGGACCATTTGCTCTCCTAACACAGAGGATCTTAATACGAGACATCAATTTAATAAATGATTTATTTGATGAGTAAAGGGCTCAGAAAACAATTCTGCATGTCTATTCTTAACAACCAAAATGTGGATTTTCTAGAAAGGAATTTTCAGTGAAGGACACAGGAAGTATGATTTAAGGTGATCTTAAGAAAACTATGAATGTTCTAAAAGTTCGCTTTGGGGTCAAATTTCTGTCATATGAGGCTGCACAGCTAAGCCGGGCATTTCAGCACAAAACATTCTGTATGGCTTGTGTACACAGACCTAATTCACTATATAATAGTCCTCTTCTCTATTTGGTGCCTTGTAGCAATTGCTTCATTTCTTAGCACATCCTCATTTACAGAGAAGCAGCCAACAGACTTTCAGATTTATGCCATTATTTGCTTTTTCACCTTGAACTCCAACTAAATTCTGCTACACTTTTGTAAAATGAGTGCCAAATGGTGGCCGTATGCCAGACACAAACACTTCCCAGTTTCACTCATCCAGCTCTCTTGATTTCAGGGAATCACAGATTCCGGCTAGAGGGCTTAAATGTGGTGCTTACACAACCCCCCTAACTGTTCCTTTGCCTAAATGCTTTATAACATGGAAATGCTTGGGAACGGAGGCAATTACAACTTCAGGGAACCAGAAACTTCCCTTTACATGGGGGAACAAGTAAAACCAGAGATCAGGGATTTCGGGCACTTGATAACGCTGTCCATTAATGGTCCAACTTAGCCCTAACCCTAATCAGCATTTATTAATTAAATAAATATTTATTTATGCTTACAAGGTGTTAGGCATTGTTGGGGATACAGTGATCCAAGAGCCTGGTTTTATGCTTTTCAATGGACCTCGTCTAGGAGTGTGGGAGCCAACACGATAATCGTAATAACTGTTTAGTTGAGCTTCTACTGTGTGTCAGGTGCCACCACATTTCACTGATTCTAAAACTCAGATGTGTTCACATTTTCCTATCTCTGAAACCAGAATGCATTTTACAACTGGTGTTTTCTTACAGTCATGGCTGGCCAAGCAGGCAATGGTTTGCTGGTCTGACTATAGACCTATCTATTCATAGGGTTGTATGTCATTCCAGGTGGTCTGTGCCTACCTCTTTCCAAAACTACATAATAAAAATTATAAATGCTAAGTACTTGTCACAGTACTTAGGGGATACATACAAAAACGACATTTCTCATACCTGATGACATTGCATTTGAAGAAAAGTTGAATACATATATAATATTAGTGAACACCTGAAGTATCTTTACAAGGCAGGAATTATCCCACTGTTTTGGATAAGGAAACTATAGTATAGGGAGATTAAGCGGCAAGCCCAAGTCATAAAGCTTTTAAGTATACACATCAGAATTTGAACCCAGGCTTCCCTGAGACCAAAGCCCATTCATGTGATTTCCATCACATCAAGGTAGTACTTTTCTAATTAACATGCCAAGAACGCCTGCAATTGTGTTACAGGTAAAACGTAGAACGAAACAATACTTATTTACAGTACAACAGAAGCTATATCCAGAATTCTAAATCATGAAACATGTAAATATAAACAAACACATGCAAAGCTTAGGAAATGAAGAATTTAAAAGCTTCCTGTGGAAGGTGAAGGGTCTGTGGGCTTGATGACCACCCTAAGTGATGCAGTCAAATAAACAGAGCATGTGGGAAAGACACACAAAATGTCATAGCTTCGCATCCCATTACTGCTTCTGAACTGATTGCTGACTGCCAGAAAGATAATGGTCACAGAGAAATTTCAGGACAAAGGCCTGAATGGTGAGTTGACAGAAAGAGAGTTGGTAAACACTGCATTCTCATTCACCCAACACATGCTCTGTGGAGCCACAAGGTCCTAAGCCAGCATATCATACTGATAACACTGTCTACTTGTCATGGTCCTTGAGGGGCACAGGGTGGTAGCACTACTCACTCTTCCCTGGTTTTGCATTAAGAGGGTCTACAAAATAAAGACCAAAAGTTGCTTCCTCTTGCTCATCCATGGAGCTTGCCTGTCAGGGTGGGAAAGCCCTGTATCAGCTGGCTACCTTGATTTCTGACAGGTGGCTTGTGGAGGAAAGCCAAGGCACCTCACCTCAGTAAAGGAACTTTTCTGAATGTCACACATGAGATATGCATGTTGCCACATGGCTGCTAGGTGATGGAGACCAGAGACCTAGCTAATGACTTAATTTGCTTTCCATAAATTGACACATCCTCTGAAATTAAGAGTACAATTATGAAATGGCAGCCCCCACTGCCAGAGACTCACCAGTGTGTAAGCAGGGACAGGACTTTATTATCTGGTTAAGAGCACATTAGCATATCTATTAGATAAAAAGTCTGTTACTAACATCAGAACTGATAACATAACTGGGTCCCCTGACTTATTTGTGGGAAGTTTTTTTTTTTCCTTCTCTGTGGGACTAAATACAAGCTTTGACCATCTGGGGCTGGGGAGGTGGGTGGAAATGTTACTTGCAGGATTGTTCAGATTTAATCACTACCATTTTGCCCTTTATATAATGGGAGGTAAATACACAATTTGGAATTCATACAGAGGTCAAGGATTAGCATCTCTCTGGATCATCAAAGAACAGTGAGTCTGAAAGAGAGGGCCAACATTTTTCCTAGGCTGTATCCTCACAAAGGATGCCAGGTAAGTGTACGCTTCTCATCATTTTCTGTCATTTTCTTTCTGTTTTCCCCAAATCTGCTCTGTTCAGTGAGATGGGAATACACAAAATAGCAGCTCTGAACACAGGATTCATCAGTCTGAGTCTCAACATATCAATTTTCAAGTGTAGCAACTTTAAACACATTGTAGGCTTTTAGTTTCCATAGAAAATAATCTCTCATTGTTTTCAAAAGAAACTGAAAGCCCCCCAAATTACCACACTTTTAACATCCTGACATGTTGATGGCCCGCGTTCTTCCCAGATCAAAGTGAGAGTGGCAGAAGACAGAGCGTTGAGCAGCTTACTTAAAACGTAGTATTTCATATTTGGCAGGAATTACTGTAGTGAAAAAAGACAAGGTGACTTTCTAATATATAGATGTATTTTGGTTTGGCAGAGATCTGAAGAGCTAAAAACTAATTTAGGATGACATAAATGCTCTTATCTTTCTTACCCCCTTCCCTTCCCAACCACAAGAAGAGTTTTTGACAGAAACTCAGCGTATATTGCGTATTGTCTTTAACTTGGGGATGACAGTCTGAGTCCTGTGTCATGGTGAACTGTTGTGTTGACTCTCAGAATTTCTAGGATTATCTTGATTTAAGCAGTAAAGTCATATATCACAAGCACCTTTCTTCCTTGATGTGGGTAGCCTGTAAGAACTTCAATGTCTTTTAAGGAAACGGGATCTATTTGACCTTAACCTAGGAGAAGAAAGCAATGATGTCATTCAGGGACTCTGCACTGTTACAACCTGTTGGAAAACCTTAACAAAGAAAGGGTCTTTGTCACCTTGAAAAACAGGCCATGATTTTGCAGAGGAACCTAGGGTAAATGAAGGTTGAAGACAAGTGTGTATGTGGCAAAGTTTTTAGGTCATTACACTCTACCCACGGGTTGAAAGACTATCTCAAGCCATCCATTAGGATGGAAACTTTTACCCTTTGCAAAGTTTTAAAGAGAAAAGTGGCTTGCTTTTTCTACCTTTTGGTTTGGATCAGGAAGTCAGATCTAATTATTCATTATGAAGTGGGATGGCAGCATCAGAAAAAATTACCCACTGCACTTATAGTGGATGAGTAGTTGGACAATCGGCCAGTTGGAAAGCAAATGTTTTCTTTCTGTAAAAATGGAAACACTCCGAAAAGGTATTTTTAGGAAAAGAACAGTAATGTAATCAAAGAGGGGCTGGCAAACCATGGCCTGGGGGCCAAATCCAGTCTGCCACCTGTTTGTTTGTATGTTTTTAACAACAGCACATGAGCTAAAGACTAGTTTTACATTTTAAATAGCCTTAAAAATATAAAAAAGAATAATATTTCATGACACATGGAAAGTACATGAAATGCAAATTTCCGTGTCCATAAGTAAAGTCTCCTGGAACACAGCCCTGCCCGTTTGCTTACACACGTGTACGGCTGCTCTGCCATACAACAGCAGAGTACAGCAACTGTGACAGATTCACGACCCACAAAACCAAAAAAGATCTGCTATCTGGCTCTTGACAGAAAATGTCTGCTGACCGCTATAACAGAAGAGGTTTGTGAAAACAGACACAAAAAGACAGGTTAAGAGACAGAGGAAGAGAGATAATTTCTCTCCACTTCAGGAATCATCAGAAGATGGCTTGGGAAGGAAAGAGCTGAATTATTCTCCCTTATTAATGAAGGCAAAATCAGATACAGGGAGTTGATGCTACAAAAGGGATGATTTAGGTCTTATGTGATATTTGGAAATCATTAGGGGACTAATCAGGAGACTAAGGACCTAGTCTTTTACCCTTATAACTAACCAGCCATGTGATGGCAGGCTCTCTGGGCCTCAGCATCAACTCTTGTGAAATGATTGTAATCTGCCAATTTTATTTTCTGCTAGAGTGGATGTTGGGGCTGTGGGTATGGTTCAAATGTAATAATTACAGAAAAAATGCTTTAAATGAAAAGGCTTGCAGTTCTGAGCAAATAGAAGTTTCCAATCAGTTATTGTTATGTATACTATGAGGATAAAAACAGTACAGTTGACATAAAACAGGTGAGAAACTCTACATTAGTTACATGATCCAGAAACTTAGGGATCTCGAGGGATTTCTGGTGTTGCAGGCAATGAAAGCACTTGACATGCCTGAGGATAGAAGACAACATCCTGAGAGGGAAGCTCTTCTGTATTTCATAGCCACTACTCCCTAGGAACCACATGGGCTAGGGCCTGAGTGATGCACAAAATGGTCCCCTTGTGGTTCATGCAGCTTCTCAAAGTAATTTATTCCAGGATGTTATGTACACTGGGAGAATCTGGCATAGGAAGAATCTTATGGAAAGTACATCATAAAAGATCATTGGCTCCAGTTGTGTCAGTAGGAAAGGGGGAATCTATCCTGAATTGGTAAAGGCCCACGCTTCCAATATGCACAAGAGTTGACCTTATTCTGCTTTCACACTCACCCTCATACTGGATGTAAAGAAGAACTTGTCATGGGGCTGAGCTATTCCAGATTGCTCATTTTTGGAGTCTTCTCTCCACAGGTTTGAACATGAAAGGAAGATAATTTGATCTATTTGTCACAGCTCCTGGCAGGCCTGAACCCAGTGCCTGTCCATAAATATCTTGGGGCTGATGCTTAATTTCAGGACTTATAATGTTCTAGTGGAACATGGAGTCATGTATGAACCAGAATGGGCTCAGGTCTTAAAAACTCTGGTCTCCCCTAACAGGAAGGCTTTGATTTTTACGTTGCCCTTCTGTCCTTCCCTGATGGCTTGTTTTCTTGGTGGGCACAATCACTTGTTGCTCCCAACAGCACTTTTCTCTGTTTGTAATGCACTGTTTATGCCCCTGCAGCTCTGTAATTAATAATATACTGCTTTTCATCTTCAAAGTGATTTATACACATTAATTAATCCTCACCATACTTTGGAGTTTCTGCATGTAAATATCCATCATGCTTCCAGAATTTACTTGGGAAACCAAGACTCAGAAGGAAAACAACTTTGTCAAGGCAAAGGAGAAATGAATCACTAGGTCAGGATCAGCACTCAAAACCTTGACCCCTTCATGGTGCTTGCAGATCTGCTGTCACCTCTGGGAGAGTAGCCCTATGGCTCCACACTCACCAGCATTACTGCTGGGAAAACTGGCCCCTACCATCATTTATTTTTGAGTCATAATGTATTCTTTAATACTTCAGGGTTAAAGCATAATCTTACCTAAAGCATACATAATAGAAAATGATGGATTATAATCTAATAAACTATCCTAAGATGCTCAGGTCCAGCTTCTAGTAGCCTCCAGACTGAGGATAAATATGTTTCCTAATCCACCATTTACAAGATACACACCCAATTAAAACATTAAACTCTCACTATATGGTTTCCCATTTATGTAATCGCCCTACAGAAAGCTATTATATTTTAAGTATCAAGCTCAATATATCAGGCGATAGCCATCTATCTCTCTCTGGCAAGTGGAGTAGGAGGTACACTGGGGATGGTACTGGCAGAGGTGAGCAGTGCCTCAATTTCTGTATCTGGGCTCCCCATGGTGCCCACAGGCTCAGCAGAACATTAAGCCTGAGAAGTGAGCTCATGGACCCTTTTTGCAGTTCCTGACACAAAGCCAAATCATGCAAAGACCCTGAAGGCAACTCAATTTGTTTCTACCAAGCCTCCCTGAACAGTTAGCTGGGGAAGTACACAAAACTACTTCTAACAACACAAAAGATTCTACTCAAGTGAGAGTGCAACAGATGCCTTTTCCCCTCCCTTGTCAATCCATGACTCCATCCTTCATTGAGAGCAAGTGAGAAGCAGGCATGACTTTAAATTAGGAGTATATGGGTGTCAGACCTCAGTCCCCACGTGGAGCTGGGGTTTACAGCATCGAGGATTCTGCAAAGTTCCAGCTAAACATGGTGCCTTTCCCCAGAGTGTCAATTTTCTCAGTTTTGGAGGTCATTCCCAGGAGACACAACAGGAAAATAATGTAAAAACTTATATTTCTACATTAAGGTGAGCATAGCAATATTATGGGAGAGAGTGAAAACTTCACATCAATTTTTGGCTTGTAATGGCCTTGGGCAGAGCCCCAGATCACTGGGGCTGTGTAGTCAACCTCCTTTACCATCAGGTAAGCTTGGGTAGAATAGTCTGGGAAGTCCTGGACCAATTCCTTCTCTGGCAGGCACCAAGCTGGCTGCCTGATGATGAAGGAAGTGTTCACTGCTGAAGGACAAGGGACAAAGTCAGAATAATCAGGGTTGCTTTTTTACCCCCCTCTCTTAAATGAGAGGAGTTTCAGCCTAAGTGTTGAGAAGAATTTTGGAGTCAGCCTCTTTCTGCTGGTGTTTTATAGGTTTGTTTTGCAACATGGCAGAGCCCCAAATTGGGGAGGCCTGTCATGGCTGCCCTGAAACTAAGCCAGAGCCATCAAGTGTTTCAAATAAACTTTATCAAACATCACGGGGCCTCTGCCTGGGCCAGGAGATCTGCATTGGCAAGCTCAGTTGACAGAGCAGCAGCACCAGGGCTCTTTGCTGAGGCCAGGAGCTGTGAGCAAGCTTTGTGTCCAGACCAGGGTGCTCATATGCACATGGCACTCTGCCCCTCAGCTCTTGGCACCTGCTGCTTCCTGCAGTTACAGGGCTACACCCCATGGATGCAAACCAATACTCCTGGCATAGGAAGAAAAATACCACTGCAACTTCACCAACCTGCTACCCTAAGTTATATCCTGAGTTCCCAAAAGCAAGGTTGGCATGTGAGATGAACCTCACTCATGAATGTGGTGCAATTCAGGTTGAGACTAAAAGGACACAAGCAAAGGAAAGGATGTGGGCAACATCCACTGTGCTTAGGTGACTTGATTCCACACAAAGATCTGGTTGGATACTCTGACCTCTCAATCCTGTTTCTGTTCCACACCTCTGAAAATAAGCTAGCAATTTAACTTTCCTTTGAATCAAGATGTTCCCAGACATGCTGGTTACTATTATTCTATTCAGTTTTTGGCTGAAATTAACCCATGTTGCATGAATTTTAGAGCACAGACCTAGGTTAAAATCCAGTGATGGAAGACACTAGAAGACTACTTCAGGAAAGAGGGATGGGTTCACAGGAACAACAATTTTCAGCTCATGTCCAAGAAAGAATACAGCAGGCATGCTTAATTCATCTGATAAATGTTAATTAGAGTCTTGAGAAAGAAACTCATCAGATTTAAATGCATTTCAGGAGAGAAAAAGCACTCCCATCCCTCATTCATTTTTATGTCTTTCAGGAGCCAAAAAGCAAACTCTACAGACAACAGAGGGCTTCTCCATTCATAAGCCCACAATCTCTGCCCCACCTCCTCATGGCGAGGGTCATGGAGCAGGCTGCCTTGACTTACCTATGAAATATGCCAGCAGAATCGCCAAAAGGAGGGCTGCGGCGATGGCGGACAGGGCGGCACATTTCCAGCTGCAGTATTTGGAGGGCTTCTTCAGCTTGAAGGCCTTCCTGGAGAAGGTATTCCGGGGCAGCAGGCGGGGTGGTGGCGTGTAAACGGTTCCTGAGGTCAAAGGGTATCCCGGAGAAGAGCTGCTAAACAGGGGTGTGCTTCCCGAGGAGGTTTTAAAGAGAAAGTGCCTGGCAAGAAAAAGGAAAGAGTTAGCATGGACATGGGTGGCTCCTGGAGAACATAGACCTGCTTTTTCTTTCACTCTGCTTTATCTAGTTCTATACAGTCCTAGTTAATTGCTCTACTTTGTCATGGAAAAAGGGGCAAAGATTACATCTGATAGTGATATAAATTAATTCCATAGAGTCACATCATTTATGCATTTCATATGCATCTAGATTTTACCTTCCACAACAATCCTGAAAAGTATTCAAAGCAAATATGGAAAGTGAGTTACCATTTGTAACTTGGAGATGATGATGATGACAGTGATGATGATGATGATGATGATGATGATACTAAACAGTATCAGGTACTAGAACCTGCTATTTAAAGGCACTTGAGGGGTGCCTGGTTTGTTGGGTTAAGGTTGATTAAGTTTAAGCATCTGACTCTCGATTTTGGCTCAGGATCTCATGGTTCATGGGATCAAGCCCCTCATCAGGCTCTGGGCTGGTATCATGGAGCCTGCCTGGGATCCTTTCTCTCTCTCTCTCTCTCTTCCTGCCCTCTGTCCCATGCTCAAGCACACACATGTGTGCTCTCTCTGAAAATAAATAAAGATTCAAAGACACTTGAAATAATACTGTCACAACAACTTAGAAACTAAATATTAAAATATTTAAGATATGAGAAATCAGGCTGGAAGAATTCAAGCAACTGTCCAAGGATGTGAACCCTGAGCGCTGCCTCATGCTCAAGTGTGTACTCTTCAGTGTTACTCTAAACTACCTATCTTGAGCCTTCTTCCTGGGCTGTTTGCCCTCCTCCATCTTGCTTCCTGTTCTGAGACTGCCTCTCTAGGTCATGTGAAGTTTTTCCTTTGGAAACATCTTTGCTTGGCAATTAAACAAGGTGCCCTTGGTCTCTAGGACTATGGTGTGACAAGAGGGTAATGGGGTCTACTGTTGACACCTAATATAACCCTTCTTCAGGGTCAGGAGACTGTCACTCCAAGGACACTTCAAGGACCATGAATTCTCTGGCAGATTCTTCTCTCTTGTGTGTGCCATTTATAAGACTTCAAATGTGACTTGCCGCACCTTATTTAAAATGATGACTGTCTTCCAGGAAATCTATAGTGAACTTTAAAGCATGGATTAAGTAGTGTCTAGAGTCTGAGCAGCTGGAAGCTGGGACTGTGTCTTCTTTTATACCTTGTTCATTTTTATGTTTCCAGTAACCAACTCAAAGCTCCACATGCAAGGGGTTTGAATGAATGAATGAATGAATGGAGTTTCCTCATTTTTTTGTAAACTTAAGATCCTAAGATTCCAAAATGTTATGCAGGTATTTCCTTTCAAGTCTTCAGTAGGTGACCACATACTATGTGTCAATTACAATGGTAAATGTTTTATTTGCATGCAACCTCACATCAACCCTATATTATTACCATAATTTTACAAATGAGAACACTGAAGCTGGAAGTTAGCAAGCAGGGTCATCGGGGCTAAAACTCCAGTTTGCCTGGCTCTCAATGCTCCAGTTGGACCTACTACACCACACTACCCCCTGCATATGGGGCTTAGCAAGCTACCCTGGTAGGATTCTGAGGCAAGATCAGAGTTATTACAAATATTTGTGTCTTGGATGCTTCCAGATAAATCCGTGAAAGTATTTTAATCTTTGACAAAGATCACACAAGACTGTATGATTGACAATGATGTCAGAAAATGAGTGTCTGATTAGTGAATTATTTAATATAACCAACATTAAAGCAAACCACTGATATTTAAACTTTATTTGTACTATAAGTATGTTTGATGATCTGAGTAAAGGCAAGAGGTTGGATTCCATAAATAAACTTTTGTATTCCTTATCCAATAGCACTCTTTTAATGCTCCAGATTAAAAGTGTCTTCTAGAAGAGGTGGCAAGTGGGCAGTGTTTAGAAGCAGTGTTTGGCAGCAATGTTCACCTGGACTGGAATCTCAGCAGTGCCATTATTGGAGAAGTAAGCTCACACAAGGTACCTAATGCTGCTCTTAAAAGCCTCCATCTCCTCACTTGTAACATGGGGTAAGAGCAGCAGAGGTACCTCATGTCACAGAGTAGACTGTTGTAAGGGTTACACAAGATCACGTAGGAAAAGCACTTAACCAAGGGTGTGTCACATAGTAAGTGCTCAATGCATGATGAGTAGCTTTTATTATTAATTGTCAGAGCAACATAAGGAGCCTGAAACATGGATTTTAATTTAAAGCCTGACAAATGTCGAACAAACACCTGAAGAGTTCTCCAAATCACTAAATAATAGTCCACTGCCTTGCAATTAAGCTAGAACATATGCCCACCAGAAAGCCAGGGGGATGGGAAAATGCTGGAATTTGATTTAGAACTAGCTCAAATGTACTTCTTGAACAACTTTCCAAGAGTGGGTAGTGAAAACTGGAAATCAAACTAAAACCAAGGAATATAAAGATATCTCAAGCTGTTATTGATAAATATTTAGAAATATGGGAACACCAGTTCTCAGCCCTACAGAGATCTTACCCATTTCCATGGCTTCAGGCATAACCAATATGACTCAAGTCTCTGGGTCTCCTTTTCCAACAAGCTTCTTTCCTGAGGTCCAGATTCGTATTCCACTTGTACACTGGGCATCTCTCTATCTCTACATCCCACAGCTGTACTGAACAAGTTACAGCCAAGCACGGACTCTTTACCTTCTCCTCCCCATTCAGATTCCTCCTGCAATCCTGTTATTCCCAGGTTCCTGAGAGACTGTAGCCATTTTTCACCTCCTCCCTTCCCCTCACCTTCTCTCATACAATGGGTGAAAGAATCCTATCAAGTTTACTTCTGAAAACTTCTCCCACCAACCTTCCCCTTCAATCCTCCTGCTAGCTTCTTCCCCAAACCACAAATGTCATTGTGCTCTGGCTTATAAATCCCTGATGATCCTCCAAAGCCTATAAGAAGAAATCCAAATCTGAATATGGGACCACACTCTTTGCAACAACTACCCAACTTTTACCCTTGTCTCTATCCCTGTGCTTCCAGTTCCCAAAATCTATGCTTCAGTCATGCCAAAAGACACCTCCTTCCTTAACCAGCCTGTTCATGTTGCCATGCCTTTGTGAATGATGCGCAAGACTTTCAGGAATGGCTGTTCCTCTGCTTCCTCATCCATCATACCCCAGCCAACTCCTACTCACCTTCCAAACACCTATTTTGGAAGCATATTCCAAAAGCACCCCCACCCCATCCTCTATCACTTTTTGCACTCAAGTATCTATCATCTACTTGGAGATTACATACACTATATATATATATTTATATATATAAACTATATATATTATATTATATATATTTATATATATAAATATATATATTATATTATATATATATTTATATATATTTTATATATATATAGTTATATATATTATATATATAACTATAAATATATATACAACTATAAATATATCTATATAAACTATAAATATATATAAACTATATATATTATATATATGTTTATAGTTATATATATAGTTATATATATATAATATATACATAGTTATATATAGTTTTATATATATAGTTTTATATTATATATATAACTATATATATATAACTATATATAATATATATATGTAACTATATATATAATATATATAACTATATATATAGTTATAGTTTATCTATCTATCTCTATATATAGTTTATCCCAGTGCCTGGCACCTGAGTATCAGTCATGTTTGTGGACAAAATCAGTAAATGGGAAACAATGTTTTGGCAACATGAGAGAAATCACAAGAAGAAGATTAAGAAGTTTAAATTGCTTTAATGTTATTTTTAATGTACTCATCTGTAAGAAATAATAGAGGGATAGGATTATTATTTTCTTTGTATGGGATTCCTTCCTGAGATCCTAAAATTGTCTCCTTGACAACACAGTCTATCTTCCACACTTCTTTCTAAAGAGGAAGTCAGATTGTGTCACATGTCACTATTCTCCCACCCCCTCCCCCCAATCAATCAATCAAGGCTTCCAATAATACTAAAAATGAAATCAGAAGTCCTTGCCATGGCCTACCTTCTGCCATGATCTGCCTTCCAGTGGCCTTTCCAGTTGTATCTTCTGCCACTTTAGCCCCTCTCTCCCACTCCATCAGGTACACTTGATATTCCACCTCATATCACATCTAACACATTTTCACCTAAGGGCCTTTGCACCTGCTGTCCCCTCTGCCTGGAAATAACCTGCACAGCTTGTTTCTCCACATCATTCACCACTCTGCTCCCATGTCACTTGCCCAGGGAGATCTTCTCAGCCCCCACTCCCCCACCTTCCTTCTCTGTCATTCTCCATCCTATTATAACTGCTTTCTTTTTCTCAATTATGTATGTGTTTGTATCTTATTTATTATCTATGTCCACCATTACATCTGAAATATGAAGTTTAAAGTAAACAGATATTTTGTAAAATTTGTTTACCACCGTATCTTAACATTTAGAATAGAGCCTGGCACATAGTGAGTACTCAACAAATCTTTGTTAAATGAATGACCTACAACCTTTCCAAGGCCAAAACAATGAATGTTAACAGGACAGCACTGTGAACATTTTCAATTTTAAAATTAGGATTCTTTCTGCCATGCTGACTTCTGTTTTCCAGACTTACAAGTTTGCATATATGCATATAGGCAGATGTTTATGTTTATACATACAAGGCCATTTCACCATAGGAAAACAAAGACAAAAACACCATATACTTTTCAGCACTGCATTAATCCTAGCAGAATAGAGCTCTCTTTGATATCATGGTGTCTGTGATGATCACAGCTAAATGAAACTCATTTTGTTATTGCATCCCCCCCCCGCCCTGCTTTTTTCCTAGTTTCTGGTGCTTAAAATGATTAAACCAAAGTACCAAAGATATGTAGGCTCCTGTTTCTCCACAACACAGCTACACTCCAAATCTTTAGAAGGTTAAATTCAGCAAACAAATAAAAAAAAGAGATTCTAAAGACATGATCTTCAGATTGTGTCCCATAAATACCTCCTTTGTGATCACTTGAGTGCTGTGTTAGAAAAGTACAACTTTCGGGGCGCCTGGGTGGCGCAGTCGGTTAAGCCTCCGACTTCAGCCAGGTCACGATCTCGCGGTCCGTGAGTTCGAGCCCTGCGTCAGGCTCTGGGCTGATGGCTCGGAGCCTGGAGCCTGTTTCCGATTCTGTGTCTCCCTCTCTCTCTGCCCCTCCCCCGTTCATGCTCTGTCTCTCTCTGTCCCAAAAATAAATAAAAAACGTTGAAAAAAAAATTAAAAAAAAAAAAAGAAAAAAGAAAAGTACAACTTTCGAGGTTCCATCCAGACCTAGGGCTAGAGTCTGAGAGGTATCAGTTAAATAGCTCTCTATGTGATTCTAATGTATCTTAAAGTTCAAGAAACTCCCCTCTACCCATTGTGCACCTTTCAAATGTGTCTGATGGCTAGTAGCTATATCTTTTTAAATGTGATACATCTGGAGAACATACTAGATGGTTAGTAGATGTATCTTTTTTAAATGTGAATTTTGAATGCTGACATCTTTAGGGGTAAAGTGTCAGGAAGTCTACAACTTACTTTCAAATGATTCAGCAAAAAATCTCTGTGTCTCTCTCTTTACAGATAGATGAGGCAAATGTGGTAAAATGACAGCAATTGTTGAAACCATATGGTTATTCTTACGTTGTACTATTCTCCCAACTTTTCTGTCTGTTTGAAAATTTTCATAATCACCAAGTTGAAAAAATGAAAGCTTTGATTCACCAAGGATTGCTGTCACATGCTGCAGGAAAAAAAAAGATAAATAAAATGAAGCAAGACCCACAAGGTAATGGTCTGGCCAGATGGTCACTGGGAGGACCAAGAAGGCTTAGGGGACTTCTCCTGATTTTTCCCTGAACTGGCTATTAAGACAGCTTTTCCCCCTCAGGGGCCTGCTCAGTATGCTCCGATGAATCATTTGTGATGCCCCAACTGAACTTCTTCCCAGTGGTCGGTCATGGAAGTAGCTCAGCTCAGGACTCCAGGCGTCAGCAAAAATGTGTAGTTTCCAAATGCACTTGACATTTTTCAAGCACAACTCAATTGCTCTCAGAATTGGCCACTTGTGCCTCAGAAAGGAAAGGCAAATGAGGGGCCCCCAAAGTGCTGTCCTTGGAGTTTGCTAACACTCAAAGGGATAGAGAAAACCGGTCCTTGATGTGTTACAAAAAATAAACGAAGAGCTTACACACTTCTTCCTTTCCTAGCCATGTGGTTATCAGGGCTTCAAGTCGTAGCACCCAGCATCCTTCCTGCCACAGGTTAGGGGCTCAGAATGCCCATGGAATTGAATAGTAATGCTAAGGAAGGATTGTGGCTCTGTGTCCTTATCTCTGTACACTAGACTCCAGTGAGTTCTTAAGAATAGAGTGATCATCACTTCACCTGAAACTATCTTTTGATAAATGTCACTTTTCCTCATGTGAAAACAAAACCATTAAAAAAAAAAACAACTGAAAGAGACAGAGAAAGCAAGCATACCTAACAGCTATTCTCCCATGCATTTTACATGGCAGCATCTTGGCAAACCAGGATGTTGCTTCAAATTGGCTTAGAAAATTAAGGGCATACGTTTTCTCTGATTAAACGACCATGGAAAAATTTAAAAAGAAGTCTAACAAACAAGAAACTTATGCATAGCATCCATGCAAAAAGGAGCCCATCAAGTCAAAATGCTGTGAATTTTTATTTTATTCTTATGATACAGAAGGGGCTTGACTCATCTAGAGAAGCGTTGAGAAGTAGTAGCTGGTTAAACTACTTGAGACTCCAACAGAAGATTTCTCTTCCTTTTTCTCTGAGTCAATCACAAGTAAACTCACTCATTAACCTCAAACCCTGCTAAAGAAGGAAACAAACAAACATAGAAAATCCCTCAACACCAAGTACCATTTTTCAGGTTGCAATCAGTGGGATCCTCAGAGGCAGTCTCCCTATTTTCGATTGGTTTGGCTTTATTCCCAGGGGGAAATCCCAGCAAGGCTTTGAAACAGAAATGTACTACACAGATAATTGCACTGCCTTAACTCCAAAGGTCAAGTTTTTGTCCCTACCCCCACCCCTCTCTGTTCTCCTGTCTCTCAATCTGTTTCCCACTATTTCCTCACAGTGCACCATTCAGCTAACCACCACAACTAATGGCTAACAGTACAGATGAGTTCTCTCTTGTTCATGAAGTCAGCTGCAGGAAACATTCTCCTTGAAATAAAGCAAAACTATTGAATGGCCTCAACATAGTGCCGTGTGCAAAAAAGCAGATCTAGTTATCAGAGAAACCAGGTGTTGACTGTTGTTCTACCGAGAAAATTGACCTCCCCAGTAAATAAACTCACAGGTATTCAGAGTAGTGGATGAAAATATTGATACACAGCCCATTAATCCCTAAAAGATTTTTAATATCATACATGCAGTTGCTGAAATTTGATAAAAAGCCAGAGAAAGGATAGAAGCAGAGATGCACCTGGAGTGGGGATGGGGTGATCAGTGAGGGAGATCAGGTGTGCACTGGAAAATGGGAGATTTCATCACATTTTACTGGTCCTGGCTCTTCCCTTTGAAGCATCAGGTTTATTGTCTCTAAAGGAGTAAGTTTAATAAAGAGGCAGCCCATAAAGGGTACTGTAGCATGTAAAGTTACTGTAATTAGGTTTTCAGGAGTTATAATAAAACATTTAGCTGGAGAGAGGTTAAATAACCACCACACTTTCTCTCATCATTATTATACTCTCCACTACAAGAAGGAATGATGGTGGTAGAGGGGAAACTCAATGGGTGGACTCCTGAGAGAGACATGGGGTATTGAGAGACAGAGACAGAGAGAGGGAGAGAGAGAAGCATACACGATGGGATGGAAAAAGCAAGAGAGATGAGAAAGATGATATTGGATACTGTACTGTTCAACCACTTCTTGAATAGCAAAACTAAGTTATTTTTAAGTGTTCTGTCTTTATTTTCCTGTTTGCAAATATAAAATGTGCACATTATAAAAAATCAAATACATAAATTAAAAAATAGAAAAATTTTATAACCATGTGAGACAGACTGGTAAACATTGTATGTCAGATGCTTTCCCTACATTTAAACATTCCTTTTTCTTATTACTTTTGACATGAATAGGATATCAAGGAGGCAGTATTAAGTGTGCATATTCTGAACTTGGACAGCCAGGATTTAGATCCTGGCTTTTTTTTTTTTTTGAGAGAGAGAGAGAGAGACAGAGAGAGAGAGGACAAGCAGGTAAGGGGCAGAGAGAGAGAGAGAGAGAGAGAGAGAGAGAATGAATCCCAAGCAGGCTCTGTACTGTCTGGCAGAGCCCAATGCTGGGCTTGATCTCATGACTGTGAGATCATGACCTGAGCCAAAATCAAGATTTGGATGCTTAACTGAACCACCCAGGTGTCCCCTGGCTCCTATTCTTATCACTGTGTGACACTGGGTAAGTTACTTGTCCTCTCTAGGTGGCCTCACCTGTAAAGTGAGGGGACGTTAGTACCTTTATGAGCTTGTTTAGGGGATTGGGTAATTTTGTTCATGGGAGATGCTTAAAATCGAGCTTGATGTCCAGTGAATGGTCAATAAATGTAGCTACTAATCACTGGAAGGCAGGAATCATGTATATCTTGGTCTTTACTAGATCTCCTTGACCTAGCACAGTGCCCTAGCTTATTTAAAATATTTGTTGAATGCATGAGCCATTCTAATTAGCACTGTGACTGGGACATTGCAGGCATCCCACTCCCCGAAACAATTTTATTAGGAAGGGAAGGCACTGAAGATATTACTAATATGCTTGTTCTCTCCTTCCAGTTGGGAATTTATGCTTGAGCTGAGAAATGAACTGTTGCTTTTAACATAAAACTTTAAAAATGTTTTTAAAAAATTGCTACTTCCTAAGTTTGAAAAAGAAGCCAGTAACCCAATTAGTATAATTAAAAGCCCATTTCATTTCACGATTCCCTAAGCTTAGACTCAAACCAATTTTGATTCAATGAAAAATAGGCTTTCAAGGTTTCTGATCCCTGAACCTTTTAGATCATAGGGGACCATCACTACATTTGCATATGCCATGAACAACAGGAAAATCCTCTATTTTGCCCTCTTCAAAATTTGCAGTCATACCAAAAATACTCACAGCTGGAATAATTAGCAACTCAATTTATTGCCTTCCGTTTTTTAAATAGAAGCTTCGACTCTTGATATTTAAATAGTGTCACACTGTGATATAACATAGCATTTTTCATGGTAAAACTTCTCTTTTTTCCCCCATGAAATGATATACTGCTCAGTGTGACAGGCAAGGTCTCTGGAGGTCACTAAAGAAACCTGGTGTTTTGTGAGCAAATCCATTTCAGAGTCTTTGGGATGAAATGAGGAGTCTTTTTTTTTTTTCCCCTGGAGTTGTTAACTTGTTGACTTTTTTCAAGTTAATTGGTAAAAGTCTTGATACAGTAGAGGAAAAAAACAAAGACTTCTGACTCTGACTTCAAACTTGACCTTGAATTCACCATACACTATAATATGGGAGTATAGAGACAGCCATTTCAAATAGACTTGCATTTGTGTTCACAGGCAGCCAGAGGTAGATGAAGAAAGAATGTCCGCCATCAGATACAATCAACGAGCAGAATGATTTCTCCCATCGAGTTTATTGCCTGTACCATTCAGAGAGTCAAAGAATTTTCGAGCTGGAAGAAACCTTAGGGCATGTTCCTTTATCATATTCTGCTTCATGCTACTACATTTGTCCTGTGTGTTTGTCTTGTCTCTCCAGTCATATTACAAGCTTCCCAAAGGCAGATCCTATACCTTTCGCTTCCTGGTATCTTTCTCTGTTTATAGTAGGAGCTCACAGATATCTGCTGAAGTAACACAGCAATTGTGGAACAGTGGAAATGCATAGGCTTTGGAGTCAGGCATATCCGAACTCAAATCTCAACTCTACCAGGAACTGCATTAGGTTGGGAAAGCCAATTATTCTCCCTGAGCCTCAGATGCTTCCTCTAAAAACTGGGTAAATAACAATATCTGCACTACAGAACTATGGGAAGGGTTGAAAGAGATAATGAATACAATCTGTGAGCACAGAGGCTGACCCACAGGAGGTTTCTAACACATAGATATTCCATATTCCCTCTTTTCCTTCTAAAGAATTCAAAATCTAAAATAGGAAGGTACAGGGCGATTGGGTGGCTCAGTCGGTTCAGCGTGAGACTTCGGCTCAGGTCATGATCTCTGTTCATGAGTTCGAGCTGCACGTCAGGCTCTGTGCTGACATCTCAGAGCCTGGAGCCTGCTTTAGATTCTGTGTCTCCCTCTCTCTCTGCCTCTCCCCCACTCACACTCTCTCTTAAAAAATGAATAAACATTAAAAAAATTTAAAAAAATTAAATAGGAAGTCATGAGTCAACTAATATTTACTGAACATGGAATATGTATCATGTGGTACCAGATGCTTTGGATAAAATGGTGAATAAATCCTCATCCTCCTATGGAATTACTAATTGGAAAGACAGATGGAATAAACAAAACTCAAGTCCAGGTAAACCAACAAGTACATGAAGTAATTACAAACCGAGAAGTGCCGTGAAGGAAAAGCGACTAAGAGGAAATGTGGGACTCCTGTAGAATGGTCACTCCTCTCTGACTCCTCTCTGAGGACATGATAAAAAAGGAGAGGTCTAAGAATAAGAAGGAGTTAATCATTCAAGGAGTGATGAAAGGGCATCCCTAGCAGAGGAAACAGCGTGTACAAAAGTCCTACATTGGGAAAGTTCTACTTTTTGAAAAAGTGAGAGAAGAACATGTGGCTGGAACCCAGTGCTCCACAGGGTGAGTGGCAGGAGAGGTAGGCAAGGGGAGAACTACACTATGCAAGGTTTTGAGGGCATGGAATCTGGATATTAATGCACATACAAAGGGTTTTAAACTACGTCTTCTCTTCAAGCAAAGGGTGACAGATCTTTAGAAGCATTCCATTTATAAAAGAATTAAGTCAGAAAAGACTCATTGGGAATTCAGTTGTCTTCTGTGATAAAAAGGGTTGGTGGCCTTCTTTGTGCTCTGCCTCGAGGGTTTTGGTTTTTGTCCAGAATATTCTAGCCATCCTCATTATTACTATCATTGTACATTTGGATATAGTCAGAAATCTCAAATTTAACATGGCCAGAACACAACTCTTGATTTTCACTCCAAAGTGTCCTTCTCTTTCAGGTCTCACCCCTGTTGGTCAAAGAAGTAATCACCTATCAGTTGAGCAGGTGCCATCCCCAGAAAGCAGACTCTGAGAAAGAAATGTACATGCAGGAAGTTTTATTAGAAAGGGCTCTTGGGCACACCATGTGTGAGGGATTGAAGAAAGCAGGCTGGGCATAGAGAGAAGCTAAACTGTGATGTTTTAAGGATTCCTTGGTCAATCTCATGGGGTGCTCTAGAGCTGTTGGTCTTGGGTCATGGGATGGCTCTACAGAGCTGTTCCAATGTAATCTGAGATAGCTGGGCCTTGTTAAACCTAGGGACCAGTCCCCACCTGAAGTCCAGTCTCAGAGAAGAAGCTGACTGAGATGTGTGGGCCACCAACATTGCCAGCAACAAGGACAACTGTCAGTCCTGGTGTGTGACATCTGGCTGGGTGCCATGCCATTTACTTAACTAGGCTTCACCATGGTTCCTGTCCTTCCTATAACCCCCATTCATCATCAGTTCATTTCTCTCAGCCTGGAATAATACATACAGATATCCATCCTCTTGTTACCACTTAAACCTTGTGCCTGGCTTACTGCATACAGCAGCCTCAAATAGGTCTCCCTATTTCCACGTTGGCCATTTACATCCATGCTCTATGCAGGAGCCAGCCATTGTCTATAAACACAGATCAAATCATACTACTCTCCTGCTTAAAACTATCCATCTCCTTTATACTTAAAAGTAACCCAGCTCCTTATGCAGGTCTATATAGCACCTCATTATGGTGTACCTCATCTCTTCCTGTCCTCCACCGGTTATGTTCTTGAGACTTCCACCATACTTTTCCCTGTCCTTCAAAGATGCCAAGCTCCTCTGCATCTCAGGGTATTCTACATTGTGTTTCCCTCTAGAAAGTTCTTAACTCAGATCTCTGCATGACTTCTCCTCAGGAGACTGAAAGCAGTCTCTCTTCAAAACTCATTTCTCAGAAAGACTTTTCTGATCAGCTTTTTACTTTATACCCTACCTTGGCAAAGGCGGCAGCCTGGGGACTTTCCACCTCCAATGACTGATTTTTGAGGGACGTAGAGTGATGGTATTCATATAAGGCCCTGCCATATCATCTGCTCCACATTTATGCTTTGAGTAGCTATCACCTTGCTTATTACCTGCTTCACCCAACAGCATGCACTTTCCTTGAGGGCCCAGATTTAGTTCTCCCCACTGCTGTATCCCCACCCTCTGGAAGCATGTCCAGCAAATGTTTGGTGTTTGAACAATTTTTAGTAAATGAATGGATAAATGAGCCAATCTAGATCTTGAAAACTTTTCTATATGTTCTCAGGTCCACACATCTATTTATGTATCCTGTGGTGTCCTCTTCAAGGAATGCCCTGTCACCCTGAGTTTCAAGATTTTGGTAAACAGGACCATGTTCTCATTATGCCTACATATTTTTTTTTTCTTTTTTAAATCCTTTGAGAAACCTGCATCTTTCTATTCTGAGGAGGCTTTTAGCACATTTTATGACAGCCTTCCCATTTTCTTGATCTTTTAGGTTGGAATTTTCCTCAACCTTTTTGTCATTCTTGAGGTATATTAGCTATTGACTATTGACTATTTCCATTGAGAACTCAAAACAGTTTTTGAAATAGTGATAATGCACTTTTGATTAATTTTTAGGATTCTACTTAGTGATGCTGTGCATTCTTCAGCCCTTCCCCTCCTCTCTTTCCTCAGCAACCCAATGGACATCTATGTTTAGGCATTAGTTTACAATAATCTCAGGGCCAGTTTCTGGTTTGTAACCAGGAACTCAGAGATAATCTTCCTACAACCCTGGAAGAATTTTTTTTTGGTAAATGTACTTGCTCCTTATCTATCACTTCTCTGCTCACCTACAGAGCAGTTTATCTTCATAGGTTTGGTATCTCTGCAAACATAAAGATTTCATGGTGCATTTTCTCTTCCAAATCACTTTTAAAAGAATATGATGAGAACAGTTTTCATCTCTGAAAAATCTTGTGTACACCCTCCTCCACCCAGATAAGAACCCATTTATCTTTCTCTACCCTCCCTCCCCTGCCACCTCTGTAACAAAGGAGTCTCATCTGATACACCTTTATTTCCTTATCTTTGGTGCTTCAACAATTTCAGGAAAGTCTGATGAGTTGCATTTACCAAGATACTGAATGGGAATCATGTTTAAAATCTTCCAGATGCTAATATATTGCATCCTTTGGATCCATTTAACAGTATTAATCAAATCACATGTACTGGTATTTTGTGTACTGCCTTCAAAGTTAACCATTCTAAAGCATGTTTTGGAAACTGGCATTTTTTCTTAGCATTTTTCTTGGAAAAGATGGGAGCAAGAGATGGATTTTCCAAGCCTAACTATCTTGTTGCTTCTCCCTTGAGTAGACTTTTCATACTAAGGGGAATACATTGATTCTCTAGCTGTTTTCCTTAAATCAATCAATTAATTAATTAATGAAAAATTTTTCCTATTGAGGTGAAATTTGCATATCAAAATTAATCATTTTAATGCATACTATTCAATGGCATTCAATGCATTCAAAATATTGTACAACCACCCTATTTTGTTCCAAAACATTTTCATTACCCCAAAAGCAAACCCTGTACCCATCAAGCAGTAATTCCTAAATCCCTGTTCTCCTACTCCTAGCTTCTGGTAACCACTAATCTGATTTCTGTCTCTATGGATTATGGGTATTTCATATATATGGAATCATACTATACGTGACTTTTTGTGCTTGGCCTCTCTCACTTAGCATATTTCAAGTTCATCTCCACTATAGCATTTATTAGCATTTCATTCTTTTTTTTTTAATATGAAATTTATTGTCAAATTGGTTTCCATACAACACCCAGTGCTCATCCCAAAAGATGCCCTCCTCAATACCCATCACCCACCCTTTCATCCACCCCACCCCCCATCAACCCTCAGTTTGTTCCCAGCATTTCATTCTTTTTAAAGGCTGAATACTATTCCATTGTGTGTGCATGTATATATATTGCATATACAACCATACACACACATGTTTATCCATTTATACATGGAGGGGCATTATGTTGTTTTGGTCTTTTGGTTATGGTGAATAGTGCTGCTTGGTACATTTGTGTACAAATATTTGAGCACCTATTTTCAATTTTGGGGTGAAATACATAGGAAAATTGCTCAGTTTTATGGTAATTCTATGTTAAACTTTATGGGGAACATTTAGCTGTTTTCTAAATGTAGAAAATGATCAACCTTGAATTCCTCAGCAAGGTCAAATTCTAGTTGGCCCTGAACATGTTGCTAGTCTCCTTTCATCTTACCCATGTTATAAATTTTTTTTTGAAAACTTTCAAATAACAAGAACAAAAAGCATCACCAAAGAGCCATGTGGCAGTAGCCACAAAAACAGTAATAATACTTTATATCTTACAAAATGTTTTAACATGCCAAGTGAACAGACTCTCATTTTAGGAAAGAGGTTTTAGTAGAAAAGTACTAGGGTTTATATTCTAGCAAAGTGATCTATCCATGACATTTTTATAAAAAAGTTTTTATTGTTAGCACATAATCCGAGCACTGTATTATAAACAGTACTTACTCACAGGCCCAAATATTGTAGAACATGATGAGTGAATCTGAACATGGGTGGATTTCTTAAGTTTTGGCTCTGAGAGAGAAATTACATCTTTTTTTTTTTTAATTTTTTTTTCAACGTTTTTTATTTATTTTTGGGACAGAGAGAGACAGAGCATGAACGGGGGAGGGGCAGAGAGAGAGAGGGAGACACAGAATCGGAAACAGGCTCCAGGCTCCGAGCCATCAGCCCAGAGCCTGACGCGGGGCTCGAACTCATGGACCGCGAGATCGTGACCTGGCTGAAGTCGGAGGCTTAACCGACTGCGCCACCCAGGCGCCCCGAGAGAAATTACATCTTATCCTAGAAGACAAATTCAGAAAGTCCTTCTCTAGAAAGAGTTTGAAGAAATTCTAGGTTTCCTACTTCTGTTGTGAGATCAGAGGGTCTGAAATATAAGATCTCAAAGTATCTTCTTCGGATCACCCAGTGTATTCATATATTACTAGCTTTAGGTAAAGAAAGCATTTCATGATATTTGGGAAATAGTGGAGTGAAGAAAATTTAAGAGATTACTACAGGATCTTCACAAGCCTTTAATATTTTAAATATCTCAGTACTCTACAATATAATATTTATCATTCTGCTTATTTTATCACTTAAGTTTTATATCCACCTACTTTCCCAGTCTTAAAAAGGTATTCCATGGGGTACACCTTTGAGAAATGAAATTCTAATTCATTTCCCTTTATTTCTGGATGAGTACACTAAGGCCCAGAAAGAAATTAAAAGGAAACAAACAAAAACCTCAATAATGGCTATTTCCTAGATTTTTGTAGGTTCTCAGGACCTAGTCACTTGGTGGAAAGAGTGAAGAAGGAGGGATGGAAGGAAGGAGAGAATGGAGGGAAGGAATGGAGGGAGGGAGAAAGGCAGAGAAAGAAGGAAGTTTTATTATGATAGAAAAATTAAAACGGGCAGATAAAGTATTTTATGTAATTTCTTCAAGGCTTAGAAAGAAAAACAAAACTGATTTATTCAATTTTTGCACAGGTAAAAATAATTCTTAAGTCATTAAAGCAATCCTAAGATGTAGGGATGGGCAGAGGAGAAGGAAAACAAAGAAAGAAAGAAAACTACTCTTCATTTTTGTATTATAGATTTGCTTCCACATCAATAGTGTGTAGAGATTTCTAGCATTTAAGTTTGGGGCTCTGTTGCTTTTTTTTTTTAAACACTCAAATAAAAGATAGTTATCTCTAATACAATTTATTTTCCCATTTGAATTTACACAGACCCTTCGAGACATGAACAAATATACAAAGACCTATCAGTTTATTCACCCACATTTCTTTATATGTGTAATATCCATAGGTACAATGTTTTCTTCTTATTTAGCACTCTTCTTGAAATGATATAAGAGCTCTTTAGGGATATTAATTAAGCTTTATAGCAACCCCTGTGACATGTCTGCCTGCCTACATATATCTGTTGGACACTTAGAAATTAATGCTTTGCAGAAGTGTGCCATTTAAGTGTGTTTGTAGGCCAGCCACATACCCACTGACAATGCATTGAACAGATCCATACATTTCAGTCATCAAAAAATGCCATTAAAAAAGGCAACCATTATTTAGCATCAACACGTAAATATTGCCATGGTGCTTAATATACTCTCAAGCAGATCCTGCAGTGTCCCTGTCACAAAACAAGTCCCAGGGAAGCAGGTTCTGAAAGTGTGGCTTCCTTGGAAGGCTCCTGGTTTCCTAAATGCTGGGTTTCCTAGGGCCCCAGGCAAGGCTTTTTAAAAATGCAAGTGTCAAGGAAAACTGTCATGCATGTTTGCCTTAAGTACCCAAAAAGCTTGTCACTGCCATCTTGGAAGTCTTGACGAAGATGCGGTTGGACATGCTGAGGCATGGTAAATTGAAAGCTGCCTGACAGGGAGGTGGCATGTTAGACTAAAAGCCAGGTGCCCGCCTCCAGGCATTTTCTTTGCAAGCGGCAGAATTAAACAAAACTAAAGGAGAGTCTGGTCAGGAAAGGCTGTCTTTGCAGACATCTCAGAGGCTTGGACTTGAACTGGGATCCTTTCTGGCTCTTAGGTTTTGCTTGACAAAATTTAAGTGGCTAGATGAAAAGCAAAGTACGGTCTGCATTTCTGTGAGGGCGGTGGAAGGAGGGGAAGAGCAGTGTATGGAGAGGGTAGAGGCCAAGAAGGAAGAGGAAGGTCTAGGTCAGGGTCAGGCTGGAATAGCCTGCCTGTTCCAGGAGGCTGAACATGGCAGTGGTAAACCAGCAAACTATTGGCAGCAAGGGGGTTCAGAGCCTGGTTGCCTCATCTGTAACCTGGGCAGCCTTGGGAAAATGATTTGAGGAATCTGGGTTTCTTTGTATGGAAAATGTTGAAAACAACTGAAATATTTCATAGGGATATTGTGTGTATTAAATGCGCTCAGCACATAGATGACACTAAGGAGACCTTCAATAAATGTTGGCTTTTATCTATCAATGAATCCCATAAATTGCCTGCTTGAAGGATAGATCTTTTCTTCTTGTCCCACTCGCTTTCCTTCCTTCCCTTCTCCTTTCCTTTCTTCAACATGGGATGCTTTGGGTAAGTGCTGTAAACTTTTATTTCTTTTCTTTCTGGTATACCAGCTGATTTTTTTTCCTTCCTACTTCTCACTGCAACTGTGACCATAACACACCTTTGAAGACTCCCCATCCCATATAGAATAAACCATAAGGTGCTTCACTGTGTCTAGAAGGTGTCCCTGACATGGGCCATAAGACATCTCTAGCATTGTCCTCTGAATTGTCCCCAGTTGATCCAGAATGCTTGCAAACTCTTGCTTTTCTGGCCTTATTCTCTTACCTCTTCCTCAAGAGCCCTTTTGATGGGGTATACTTTTCTATCAAAATCAGAATCAGACACTATCTACCTGGTTTCCCTGACCAGCGAGATGTGGAAGTCCCCTACCATCATGTGCTCCCGTGTTGTCCTGAGCTTCTGTCCATATTACAGTGTTTTATATTAATATAAATTATCTACTTAGCTGTCTTTCTCCCACTAGACTGTAACTGTCAAGGGACAGGGACCAGGTCTTTTTCATCCTTTACCCTCAGCGTCTTGCATGGTGGTCAGCCCCTAATAATAGAGCCTCCATAAATGTTGGCTGAATCAAGCTGAAGTCCTATGAACACAGCTGGTAATGGGATTACCAACAGGAGGTGGGAAATACAAAAAATCCTTATTTAGCATAAAATCGGAGTTTCAGATAAAGAAACTATATAAGTTTGGCCTGAAGGCCTCATATTGACAGAACCCTCACATACTTATTTCACAAAAGAGGCTGTCTTCCTTGCTGGATTTTCAAGCCCTTGATCATAAACGCTCTCCTATAATAGTTAGAACAATAATCCTGCTGTACTAGGCATTTCTCCTGGGCACTCAGAAACTTGACTAAGTCATCTTAGATATTCTTATAATATCCCCATTAGGTAGATAGAGGCAAGGTAGACAGGGAGAAGAGGCAAATTTAAACACTGCCAAATTATAAATGAGAAAACAAAAGGCAGCAAAGGTTAGGTATCTTGAATCACGTAGGCCACAGTGTAGCAAAATCTGGGAATAAAGAGAAAGAGCCCTACAGCTAGAACCAAGGAAAGTGAGTGAGTCAGATTTTCCCCACAGCTATACCTTTTTCTTATACTACACCTGGCACATGAGAAGGGAGTTGAGTTTCTAGAGTATTCTAATATTATTTAGTACATTGTCCCTTGAAAAAGAAAATTATTTCAATTCTATGTTTAAAATCCAATACCGTAAACTTCAGGGCTCTTATTTCAAGCTCATAAAAGAAAATTCAGGCCATTAAAGAATGAGGAATAAAGAGAGACTACAGCATTTGAATTGAACATAATTTGGCACAATCTATCAAAATTTAAAATGCACATTATATATACCCTTTGATCTAGCAATTTCACTTCCAGGAATTTGACTCTTGAATATAATCATGTAAGTATGCAAAGAAAGGTATATACATAAGACTCCTCATTACAGTTTTGTTTGTAAGAGCAAAAATGTGAAAGTGATCTAAGTGTCCATACACATACTTTAAAGAATGAGGCAGGTCCACAAGAAATTACCTGATTTCCACAATATCTCATGAAGTTAAAAAAGGAAGTTGCCAAATGGTATGTATAATGTGATCCCATTTATATTAAACAAAAACATGCTCAGACATCCATAAACATTTCGGGAAACCTAAAATAATAAACCTTCAAAAGAGATTTCCTTGAAAATAGGAGCAGAAGGGCAGGGCATCTTACTTTTCATTTTCTATCTTCCTGGTTGTTGAATATTTTTATCAAGAGAATGTATGCATTTTGTAATGAATGAGTGGAAAGACCAAATCTATTGCAATATGTGCTCTAATCTTTGTCTTAAATTCTTGATGATTCCTTTGTGGAAGGAAATGGAGCAGAGTCTATTCAAGATGAATAGGCAACAAAGTCCCTAATCATGCTGGAAACAGTGAAGCATGGTGAGGAATGCTTGAACAAGAGACCTACTTTGGAGCACCACTCGGACATTCCAAGTGGGAGGAATTGATGAGTCATCTGGTTCTCACTCCCCTCGTCTATAAAATAGACATTGGACTATACTAGGTAATCCAAACATGGATTCCAGCTTGAAAATTCTGCCTCTGTGCTGCTAAACGATTCCCGCTACTCTTAAATGATCAAGCCAACCTAAATCTAGTTGACCTTGATTCCTTCTCCTGGTCCGCCTTCTGGCAGAATCAAAGGACCAACTTCCCAGAAGACAGCATGACCTTACTTCTATATTCTTGTCACCAGATCCTTTCTTCTCTATCTATGACTCTCTGTCTCCCCCTCTTTGCCTGAAATAGGCTTTGTCTTATCTCTGTGGCAAATTCTATACTTTGTCTTTCCCCAACTGAATGATACTGTGACCCTGAAGATACACATTAGGGGCAGGACATGAGGAGACTCCCATCCAAATACTGCTTCCCTATTTCTAGACAAGGCCAGCAGTGGTGAAGACTCAGAAAACAAAGTACACTAAGACACACACCATGTCCTTGGAACTTGTTCTCTCACCCACATCATTAGTATGAAATTCTAGGAGGGTTTAAATGCATGTGTACTACCTTCCCTCTATTACACTGAGTTTTAGTACTTCTAGTAATGCCAGATCAAATCACAGGGGTGTAGATAGTGATGGGCATAATTACTGATATTAGGACATGTTGCATCTTAGAACCAAGATTTTGTCTAATTAAATATAGCACAATTCAATTGTTACCTACATTGTGGTCCATTATGGAGCTGAATGACACTGCCTACCTGAGATTTTCACCAAGAAGAAAACAGAGTGCATTGTTGAGAACAGGAGCTTAAAGCATGGAGTTTAGATGTTTTCCATTCATGGTTTTATTAAAAAAGCAAAACCAAAAATTGTCCAAAGTAATTTGACTTTGTAAAGGTAAAACTGCATCTCAAGCCATTTTCAGGAGATGGGAAATGAATCGAGTTGTTTTGAGTTAACTTTCTCATCATGAGCCCTCGTAAAGAGCACTGGTTAGTAAGACAATAAATGAGCATGTTTTAATTAGAAAATGTGGAATCCAAGCAGTTTTGCAGGAAAGAAGATGATAGCTTCAAAGAGACATCAGGAGACTAATAAAAGTTAAAACGCATTAAGTGGCCACAGTGAACTCAAAGGTAAAGTTGTGGGATGTTTGAGAAGTGAACCAGAGAGGGCAATGAATCAGAAGGGGATGGAAATTAGTCAGTGGAACTTATTCTTTCTACTTCATATTGGAATCAGCTGTAAACCCCCTTCTGTGCCCAGGCAAGTGAGATAACCTGATGCCCTAAAATTCCCCCATTCCCCCACCCTGGCCAGAACTGTGTGTGCCCAGAGGAGAAAATCACTATCATCAGGCGATGAGAGAAGGCAGTGGGGCTAAGGCAAAACTAGCATTGAACTTGACTTTTTTTTTTTTTTTTGACCTGCCAGGTCTCCATTTTATAGTCTCCTAAAATCATGATGTTTGGTTATGACCATGCCCTTCTTCCTGCTATGATGTTATATGTGGGTACATGATCCAGGTCTAGCCAATCAACATGGCTGCTTCTCCAGGTGTTGGGGATTGGGTCCATTGGGGGTATGTGACCCTCGTTCAGTTCAATGAAATTTAATGGAGGGGGTGTTGGCGAAATATCAGGAAAAAGATATCCTTTTTCTGTTAGGTTTCTAAGCTATGAGAATATAGTCTATAGTTCCCACAAAGATCTCACAGAAGGTCTGGTTAAGAATGATGGATGGAAAGAGAAAAGCAAAGTTGAGGGACAGACTTCTAATGCCTGAGTTTACTTCTGTGAATCTAGTTCTTCCAGAATCTTGATTCTGCCCCAGGCTCTTTACCTTCCCAAGTTCCATCTTCCTGACATGCCCAAAACGACAATAATATCTATCCCACAGGGCTTCCACTCAGATAACATAAAGTACCTATTACAGTACTTGGCACAAAGCAGGTATTTAGGGGGTGATGACGTCTAAAAAATAAAACCACAAAGAGTGTTCACTTGTTTCCCAGAAGTGAAAAGACATTTAATAAGGCCACAGTCTCTCCTCACATGGACTCTGAGTTCTAGAAGATGGAGAAGATAATATTTGTGGTCCTCTGCCTTCGGTATACCCCTGGAGACACTAACATAGCAAGAGAGAACTGACTGAAACTGAGAAAAAGATACTCACAAGACTCGGATGTACATAGCATTGTCCCCACACCCAGGGGGCTTTTAGACTTATTCTCCTTTTACTGATGCCAGGGTGGGGTAGATTTCCCCAGGTCCCAGCAAATACTTAAATAGGCCTAACACCACCTTATGCCTTCTAATCCATGTTCCCTAGTAGAGGAAGTATGGTTGATAGGAGATTAAAAAGTTACTATGATTAAGCTTTCCATTTTAAATTCTTATCTAAGCACATACCAATGCAAGAAGAACAACATCATCCACCTTCTTCTAAGTGAAGAATTTTAAATCCATTTGCTCAAATAATTTTAAAAAATGAGATTTTCTTTTTATTTTAAAAGGTGTTTTTTATTACTCACAGTAACTTGGATACTATTCTACATCAATGAAAATACATTATTTGCTTTTACAATAGAAATAGATTTCTAGTATAATAGCAGTAAATAACCTTTTTTAATGAATATAATTTGTCAAATTAGCTTACATAAAACACCCAGTGCTCATCCCAGTAAGTGCCCTCCTCAATGCCCATCACCCACTTCCCCCTTCTCCACCCCCACCCCCATCAACCCTCAGTTTGTTCTCTGTATTTAAGAGTCTCTTGTGGTTTGCCTCCCTCCCTCTCTGTTTGTAACTATTTTTTCCCCTTCCCCTCCCCCGTGGTCTTCCATTCAGTTTCTCATGATCCACGTATGAGTGAAAACATATGATATCTATCCTTCTCTGACTGACTTATTTCACTCAGCATAATATCTTCTAGTTCCATCCACGTTGTTGCAAATGGCATGATTTCACTCTTTCTCATTGCTAAGTAGTATTCTATTGAATATATAAACCACATCTTTATCCATTCATCAGCTGATGGACATTTAGGCTCTTTCCATTATTTGGCTAATGTTGAAAGCACTGCTATAAACATTGGGGTACATGTACCCCTATGCATCAGCACTCCTGTATCCCATGAGTAAATTCCTAGTAGTGCTATTTCTGGGTCATAGGGTAGCTCTATTTTTAATAAAAAATGTGGTTTTAATTGTCCTATCATGGGTGTGCAACATCTTTATGGGAGGACTAATTGTTGAGAAATGGACTTATAGATGTTTATACCCAACTGAAGCTTTAACAAACTGAAATACAATTTCAATGCAATCTCATAAATAAGAAAGAAGGGTTACTCATTCTGTTGTGACATATAAGGCAAGAACAGTTAAAACAATGATGACAGAAATTGGGGGCATTTGCCAATTTCTCAGTCATTCTGGGTAAGAAGTGATTCTATAAGGGATTTAAAAACACACAATTTTGAGGGTGAGCCTTTGTGGTTAGCACTGTCATGACCTCTAAGAATGAATATTTGCAAATATGACTCATGAAATAGCTTGAAATCATTTGGTGGGTTTGGGAGGGAAAAATAGCTGTCTGAGAAAAAGTTTCTTAAATTCTCTCCTCTAATCTAGAGAACGCAGCCCCAGTGGAGTGACCTGGCTGAGTGCCCTGTGCAGGACTACAGTGCTGGGGACACAGAACTCCACCTTACAAAGGCAGGCAAGTCTGAGACTAATAAATCAAAGGAAGCTTCAGAAAAGTTGCACAGCCTACTTCCCCTGCCTGGGAGAACCATGAATGCCTTATCTGGCCTCTGTGAAAAGAAAAGGATCATTGGGGAGCCAGAATTAGAAAAAGACTTGCACTTCATCAAGTCTATCCCTGTCTGAACCAGATAAAATATCCTCTGGGAAGCCTTCAGGAAATGCCCCAAGGGAGTGACACTTGATATTAGCTGAATGGGTGAAAGAGCACAGAGTTGGAAATATTTGGCTTTTTTCAACTGTGAACTTGACCCAAGAGTCTTCAACATTTACACAGACTCAGGGCAGAGTCTTGTGCTTACAAGGTATGACCACAAGGTGGCCTCAATCCGTGATTGGGTTCCCATGGTCTAGGCTGCTGAGGGACAGTTTTTAAAAAAGTTCTCTTTACCTAGAACTTAGCAGGGGTTAACTTACAAGTAAGAAGTTCAAGTCCTTAAAGCCTTAATAAACTTAATAAGTCTTTAGTTTTATGGCGGGAGCCAAATTTGAAAAGGACAGCCTCTCCTTTGATAGCTCCGTGTTCAAGGATGATTCCAAATTTGCAGATCCACACCAAGAGCTGGTTGGAGTGGTCTTAAATAAGATGTGATGCTTGTTTCTTTCTTAATGCACCTAGTAATTTGCACACGTGCCACAGCACTTTATTTATTCTCTTATTAATGGTCTGGAGTGTGTTAAACACCACAAGTCGTAAATTGCAAAGCAGTAGATCAGACCAGGTTCTCTTTATTTTCCTGTCAATTGTCAGAAAGTGATGTGGGGTGCAGGGGTGCCTCTTCTAACCGGCTTTCTGTCTCCCATTCCCCCACCTCTTGCCTCCTTCTGACAACCAACCCCTTGTCTCCATCTGCCAAGAAAAAAAAAAAAAGACATAGCCTAAATTCTCATTGGAGAGTTTGCCTATTGAGCAGCTCAGTTATTGAGATTAATAAGCTGCCAGTTTCCAAGGAAGACTAAGAAAACTACAAAATTAAAGTGCACTGCAACGTGAAATGCTGCTGGTGGCCAGGCGGGATCACAGTGTCAAAAAGGCAAGGTAAAGCTATAAAATAAGGCTGAGCTTGAAAGGCTAACCTAAAGGTCTCATTAATTTCCATGTTGCCTCTGATGAGAATTTAGAGGGGGCATAATGTTTTGCAATATGGAGAAATCAAGCTGCCTATTGATTTGAAAAGTGCTTGAATATATTTGGTTCACCCAAAATGAATTCTGGTTTTCAACTTCACTTGAAAACATTAAAAAAAAAAGTCCCCAAAATCCAAACAGGTTACCTTGGTTTAATATTCTCAAGATCAAGCTTGTCAGTGATTCTGTCAGAAAATTAATCCTTAGGTAGAAAAATCAATCTGAGAACAAGTTTGGAACAGTCTTCGGGCTCAGCATGGTGAGGATGTTTCAACAATCTTGTTGCTTCTCTGTGAAAACCTTATTTACTAAAGGTCTTGTGTCTTGATTCCCAAATACACACTACCAATAAAGCATCTAGATTAGGCTAAGATAACTTCATGGCAAAGACAAAAAGTATGTCTTCTAAAATTCTGATACCAAAATTAGATTTTTAAAATGTCACTCATCAAGCCCAATGTGCTCATTTCTTTATCAGAGTACTTACACAACCTCCTACTAGCAGGAATTACCATGGTACTCCAAGTAGGACCAAGTGGTCAGCCATGTTACCCCTAGCCGTTTGGCTTTCTCTTATTAATCTGGCAAAGCTCTATTTGAGGGATAATAAATGTACAAATTACAGAACTAAAAAAGTAGCAGTGCTTCTTATTTCCACACTGTCAATTTGCTCTCACATTTTATCAGGTGCAGTGTATTAAAACTCTGTAAATCAGCTCACACGGATCCTACGCTGCCAGGGCTGTGGAACAGCGAGGCCTCAGATTCAGCACTGTGGCTGCCACCAGACCCAAAGTGCTGCAGAGAAGAGTCCCTTAGCTCTTGCTGGGCTTTTGATTTTGTCAGCGACTCAGTCTACATCCAGTAACAGGCCAGAATTCATCCCATAGATAATTTCTTGCCTTAAGTCACTTATAATGCATTGACCTCACCATTTCCACGGCCTGACATATTAAGTTGTTGTGTGCCATCAGAATAGGCATTGTTTTGTTTTGTTTTTCTAGTTCCAAAGGCACTATCATATGGTGGTTATGAACATGCCATTTGGAGTCAGACCCAGTTCAAGTTCCAGCTCCACCACTTACTTATTTGCAGATGTGTAGGTAACATAATTTTCCCAAGTCTCAGTTTCCCTTTATTTAAGATGGGGAGAGTAACATAAACCTAACAGAAGGGTTAAGGGGTTCAATGTGATCATGATGTTAAAACTAAGTGCCAAGCAAAAGGTATTTAATAAAGAAAAATTGTTATTTGTAGACCTATGTGATCATGTAGGATAACTGCTAAACTGAACATATTTTCTGGAGAGTAAATTTTTAAAGAGAAAAAAAATTAACTGCTGACAGTTCTGAACATGGTAAATATGCTGTTATTTGTAAGGCTGAATTTCCACATCACATCTATTATTTTGGAATCAAAATATTTAGAATCAAAACAGCTACACTTAAGTCTCTTGTTACATACGTAGAGTTAACATGCCTGAAACTGCACTTCTGTTTTCTGCCACAAAACTTGTTCCATCCTCGGGAAATGAAATCACTATCCAACCAGTCTCCTATGTTAAAAACCTGGTCATCGTACTCTCAGTAGTCTAACCCACAGCTCCACAAGTGTTCATTCCCACTTGACTCTACCTTCAAAATATACTTCATGTCTATGAATGTTCACCTTCTTGCCAGATTGGTAGGAGAAAGCCAGATATGAGTACTATAGCTACCAGGAACCTAGTGGACACCAGGACACCTTTCATCTTAACCATGATGACATTCTCTAAACTGGACCTACAACAGACTTGCTGTACCTTCCACCATACCTCCAACATGTTTGCTATATGGCAGCTCTCACAATTCAAAACAAAACGAAACAATAGTATTTTATTATTTCGTTCTCTTATTTAAAATACATCATTGACTTTTCATTATTCTTGGGCTAGAGTCCAAAACCTTTAACCCAGCCCAATGGCCTGCAACATCCTGCCCTCACCTGCCCTTCTAGCTTGCTTTCCCTTCCTGGCATCTTAGTCTTTCTTTCCCCAGCAGGTCATTGTTTTGCCACCTAGAACATTCTTCAAGTCTAATTAACACTTACTCATCCTTAGGGCTCAGCTCAAATGTCAATTTGTCACGCATCTGACTTCCCTATACCTCACACAGCACTTAGTACATTTGTCATGGTGGGGAGGCATGTATCTAATCATTTGTACACTTCTGTCTACATCCAGCCTGGAAACACCACAAGGGCAAGGGCTTTGCTTTTCTTCTTCACTGCTGAATCCTCAGTACTTGGCACATGATAGGTTCTCATAGTTATTTCTTGAATGAATAATGGATGATGATCTTAAAAAACAACTTGCAAACTTGTTTGTAACTTGGGGATTTTGATAGTTAAAATTAGGGCTTCTGGAGTTAAGGGTCTGATGGAGATTTTTTATGTATTTATTTTCTGTTCACCCTGTGTCAAGATTTGTAAAGACAGTGGCGCCTGGGTGGCTCAGTCGGTTAAGCGGCCGACTTCGGCTCAGGTCATGATCTCGCAGTCCATGGGTTCAAGCCCCGCGTCGGGCTCTGTGCTGACTGCTCAGAGCCTGGAGCCTGTTTCGGATTCTGTGTCTCCCTCTCTCTGACCCTCCCCCGTTCATGCTCTGTCTCTCTCTGTCTCAAAAATAAATAAACGTTAATAAAAAAAAAATTAAAAAAAAAAAAGATTTGTAAAGACAGAAAAGGAATTACTGACCAAAAATGGGAGCTTCTGGTATTTTAGGGAGAAAGGAAAACCAGAGGGAAGTTTTATTCTGCCAGGGGATTCTCTGTACTGATGTACTGCTGAGAGATTCAGAGAGAATTCAATAAAACACATAGAAGAAGGAAAGTTAGCTTCTGTCATCAAGCTACTTTGTACCATTTTAGACAAGAGAAGCTGACTTCAGAAACTCCCCAAGATGCAGCTGGCCTGGAAGATTCCTGACCTTGTTATTCTCAGGAGGGAAAAGTGTAGATGGATGGTATCAACCAGGAATTGCACATGGATTTTGTTTCAAGATGTAAGTGGGTGGAAATAAAGATGGTGGTGATTTTGTTACACATCATATTAGATAAAGACAGTATTGACTGCTTGCATTTAGTTCCTCTGCCCTGAGTTTTTTTTTTTTCCTTAGATTATGTTATGGTTTATACATGAATTGACTGGTCTTGGTAGTAGAAACGTATATGCACTGGTCTCTTACCTGATTAACATCGGTAGAGAATTTTTAGGCTTTTTGTCTTGTGTTAAACTTGTAATTCATACAGTCCCATTTTTGGGCTATGCTTCCTTAACCAGCACCTTTAATCCTACTTGTCACAGAAAAAAATGGAAAAAAAAGCGCAGTCTAGAGAAGATGTAACATGCCTCATTAAGATGGATGGGAACGTCAAAAAGCAATGCAGAGAAGCAAGGGTTTGCTCCTCACTGGTCTAAAGAAACACGTTGGACTTGGCTTAGAGTCTCTGGGGGTGGCAGCATGCCTGCTCATCACCTCCCAGTTATGAAATTCTTCCATCACACCCAGAAGTCTGTGCTAGGGAGAGTAGAGGTGGTGAAGCCGTTTGTAAATTTCTAGTGCATTTTCGAAATTGATGACTACATTATGATCAGCCTCTATGACCTGCCTTCATTGGTTTCTCTCCTGGATATAGTTAACCAATCCTTATTTGGTATAAAAATAAGAATGGGAATCCTAGTATGGCATCATGCCCATAAAAGAAGGGCTCCCATATCTACACTTTCTCTTGTGGGTAAGAAAATGATCCTATGAAACTCACAATGTTCCAACATTTGAATAAGTGAATTTGTTCAGTTCTACAGTTTCCAAGACTATATTAAAAAAATACTAGGGAACAGAAACAAATAGTATGCTATAATCTTTGACTTTTTTTTCTACCTATCTATTAGGCAAATTATTATCCTCCTCTAAAAACCCAATTCAAACAGATACTCAGTTTGAAATGTTTCCTCATCATCCTGGGAGAGTTAATCACTTCATCCACTGTATGGTCACTTTAGTTTTAAAGTGTATTGTATACACTGCACTACCCCTCTGTTTATGTACCTATCTCTTCCTTTAGATTGTGTGAACTTCAAGGGCAAGTTTCATGTGTTACTCATGATCTCCCTAGTACCTCATATCGTGTGTTTGGTATACATGAGGGACTCAGTAAATATTTGCTAATAAGACACTGAATGATAATATTTTAAAAAGAAATGTAAAGCTCAACAATTCTATTAATTACTGCTGAAGTTTTCATATACGGGACCAGATGCACATCCAAGTTATATGTATTCATGAATTCCATGAACAGAGCTGCTGACTTCTGCACCCTGTGTTTGACTTCTGGTGATAGCCCTATCCCAAGGGCCTCACATTCTCTAATCTTTGGCCCTAGAATGCACTGATCAAAGGATATCCAGATGTTGTTCTTGCTTGCTTTTTTCTTCTGACTTCAACATTTTGGCAATCCTATCTACTCAAGCTTTGTATTGAACTTGCCTCCTCCAAAACCTCCATTGAGAAGCCCTAATCCTTGGAGAAATGACAAATATATAAATGATTTACGGAAGGACTCTATAGATCAGATACAAATTCTAGGAAAGCTAACTTCAGAAAAATAGGAAGGTGACACGCTTGGCTCTGCTGGTCCTCTCTCTACCAGATACTTGTCAAGATAACACTTGATTGCAAATGGTTTTGTAAAGTAAATCTCCTGGAAAATGAATTATTTTCATCAGCAGCTAGGAGACAGGAGATGGTTTCTGCACCATATGCCTTCTAATCACCAAAGGGAGAATCTTTGTGAGGAGCAAACACTCTGATGGATTTTGCCCTGTAAATGTAACAATTAGGGCAATAAATGTAGTCTCGTACGTATTCACTTATCAGACATCATGCCACCTTATTTTGTGTGTGGAAACCAGTGGAGGTCCATCCAAGGTGGTTCAGAATGTCCCATCTCCCTGAAGCCCTAGACCTCTTGCAAGTTACTTTGCCCCTACACATCTAGATTGTGCATCTTTAAAAAGGTGGAAGTAATGGTCCCTTCCTACCTCACTCTATTATTTCAGGCTCTAATGAGATAATGCAATAAAGAATGAATACCAGGCAGATACAAAGTGCATAGTAAAAACTGGTAATGAATGGTGATGGTGGTCCTCTTCCTTCCTTCCTTTCCTCCTCCACTTTCTACAATGGCTAGTACATTTCTCCTTCCCTTTCTCCTCATCCTTCTCTTTCATCTAGTCCCCTCTATATAGCCTTTATGTCCAGAAACTCTTTTTCAAACAAAAGACTGTTAATGTAAAAGAAGGTTGACTAACACCCAACAAACTCTGTGGCAGAAGCAAAAAAAAAAAAACACAGAAAGTCTTATACAGCCTTAAAGATCACCACCAACTATGAAAATATCCTGAATTAAACCATGTGGACCAGTCTGCTTTCAGCGTAGAAACCTTTTGACAAAGGTTTATTAGTGCAGTTATTTTTAAATGTTTATTTTTGAAAGATAGAGAGCGAGAGAAGGAGACAAGAGAATCCAAAGCACGCTTCATGCTATTAGAAGAGAGCCTGACACGAGGCTCCAACCCACAAACCGTGAGATCATGAGCAGAGCCAAAGTCGGATGCTTAACCAACTGAGCCACCCAGATGCCCATATTAGCGCAGATGTTTAAATATATCTATTGTATGTAATATACACATATAATTTCTACTGACTTTCATATTTTAAGCCTCACAGATTAAGAATGTAGGCATCGTTGGGGCGCCTGGGTGGCTCAGTCGGTTAAGCGGCCGACTTCGGCTCAGGTCATGATCTCGCGGTCTGTGAGTTCGAGCCCCGCGTCGGGCTCTGTGCTGACAGCTCAGAGCCTGGAGCCTGTTTCAGAGTCTGTGTCTCCCTCTCTCTGACCCTCCCCCGTTCATGCTCTGTCTCTCTCTGTCTCAAAAATAAAAATAAAACATTAAAAAAAAAAAAAAGAATGTAGGCATCGTTAAAAATAACCTATATCATCAGAGAATAAAATTTATTACAGTTTAGAGTGACCACAATGACAATGGTGCACAAGTTATTCAAGATCTTATAAAAATAGTAAAAGAATATTATAGGTATGAAATGACATAAATGCTATGGCTTGCATAGTCGCTTCCAGCAATGTGCAGAGAATTCACTTGCCATTACAGATTCCTTTTGTTTTTCCTCAAACCTAGCTTATTAATGTTTAAAAACTTAAGTGAGAACTGTTTATTTATTTTTTTTTTTTTGAGAGAGAGAATGAGAGGGGGAGGGGCAGAGAGAGAGGGAGAGAGATAATTCCAAGTAGGCTCTGTGCTTTCAGTGCTGAGCCTCACACAGGGCTCAAACTCACACCGTGAGATCATGACCTGAGCCAAAACCAAAAGTGGGACACTGAACAGACTGAGCCACTCAGGTGGCCCTAAGTGAGAACTTTTTCAAGGGTCAACATGAATTATCGCCTTTCTCTGTTTTGTTTTCATGGTTCTTTTTGGCAAGGAAACGATAATAACTGGAGCATACAAACCATGACAGGGTCTGGGGTTGGGGTGCAACAGCGTTCCCCCATCTAGCAGCCCACCCACAGCCTTCGCAGTCATTCCTTCCCAGCCCATTGCACTGTGACCCACACACCTTGTCTCAGGGCATTAAGGTGGGTGTGGTTTTGGAGGACCAAAAGGGGAGGCAAGAAAGGGACAGAAGAAAAGGCAAAACAACACAAAGCCAGACGTGGAGATCACTTTGAAACTCTTCCCTCCAACCTAAGTGCTGCCCCTTTTCTCTTGTTTGTTTTTGTACATTCTTGTTTGCCCCTCAGGCATCAAGCTGTTAGTGTGTACAGGAGGGATTAAAGTCAGACGGCATGTTGGATGAAATATAAATTAAAATTATACTTCTGTCAGTCTGGAATCAGGGATTGTTTCTCAAGGTCTCCCCAAACACTTAATTTCAAATGAGTCTTCATTTATTACTTCAGGAAAGGCCAAATGCATAATTTATCAGCAGCTTTCAGTCAATATACCCTTATAAGCATGTTTCCCATGAGCCTTTGAGTAAAAATATGTTATGCTAATTCTATTAGTTGGGTACACAAGATCTGTCTAAGAGAGTAAACAAGCATTAAAAGGAGACACATGTGAACAAAGAAATACCTATTAGCCTACCATCCAGAGTCAAATTACCAAGGGAACAACAAAGAGGTGGTATACTTGTCCTGTTATTTACACCAGGACCGTCTCCCCGACAAGAATCCTGAACCGTCTAGGGGACTCTGTGCACATGACTCAGGTGGGGCAACAGGTGTGACCGGTGATGGGGACTTACCTAGTCTCCAGTGGCACGTTGCTGTTTAGCACCCAGCTGTCCTGGAGCTGAACGGACTCCGGTGTGGTGGCCAGGTCATTGGGTGCAGGAGCTGGGGCGTGGATCTGGCTCCGCCGGTTGGTCAGTGAGTTCCTGTTGAGGGAGTTGGCAGACGAGTGGTGATGGGACAGAGTGTGGTTGTGAGGGGGAGGCAGAGGAGGCCTCAGAGTCGATTGGCTGTGGTGGTTTGGAGGACCTGCAAAGAGAAGAAGGAGAAATGGCCATCAGTGGCTGCAGGCTGTAGCCCCAGACACTCTGCAAACCTGAGGAACAAAGCCTAGAATCAAAGTCTTTAGGTTGGTAATTGCTAAAAGTCACAAACAAGAGAGAGAGAGAAAGAGAAAGACAGCATAAAGCGTTCCAGGGTTGGTTACTAACAAATAACATACTTTGATTTGCTTTCTTCTGTAGGCCTCAAAGGAAGAAGGAGAAACTAAATTAGTAAAACCAGGCTGGAGCATATTAATCTTGAATATGTTAATCTTAAAGTGGAAGTGACACAGACCTGACAGGGCTGGTCACTGATGTAACAAGTCCCTGTACCATTTCCTGGTAAACCAGTACATTGCATGCATTCATTGTAAACATTTTCTTTTTCTGAAAGGCATTGAGAATATGGTACACTCTAAGTCAGAGAGTAGCATATTTAAATACCTGTAGCAGGTAAGCAGGGAAGTCAAGTGGGCCAGTTGTGGACTGAGGTGATTTGGAAAGGGTAGGAAGCACCCCTCACTCAGATCCAGGCCCATGTGGCCATGTGGGGATAAGGGCCCAACGCAGCCAAGTCTTCTAGTTTTTCTAGGAAAGCTGAAGATCTGGACTTTTAGATAAAATGTCCTGTTTCTTAAAAATGTTGATGATTTTTTAAAAAGTGTATTTGTTTTAGGTGTTATGTATAGATGTATGCTTTTTTTTTCATGAGAGTCAAGAAAATACCTGTGAGCCTGCTCAGACATCAGGGTTGATGTTTTCAAACCTTGACCCTTACTCCAAATTGCATCCTCTCTTCTCATCTTGAAATCCTCTATCCTCACAGGAAAAATGCATAAAGGAGAACTATACCTCTGTGTGTATCCCCTTTGTAAATATGACCACAGATGACAACTCCACACAGGGTTTTCCTAGCAACCCACTCTCAATCTACAAAATGAAATATTTTAAGCATAATGAAAACGAAAGTAGTTCACTATGCAATGTAAGCCTATAATTTGGTTTTAATGGCTGCTGAAACATGACTTTTAATTTGTGTCCTTTTTTGAAGCCTCCAGTCGAGGTTGGCAGCTCACCAGGTGACTGCCAAGCCTTGTCATTTTGGCCCCTGCCAACTTTTAAAATCCTCAGCCCCTGCTGTCCTGGCTTTAAGAAGTTGGCTCACATCATTTAAACAAGCAATTTGACACAAATTTCAACTACTTGTCTCCTTATGTGGCCAGGCTACATCTCCAAAAGGTGTAATCTACATTCCGTAGCTCCTGTGAAGCCTGCAGAAATATTCCGAAAGACAACATGTCAAGAAGATGCTAGGTTTGGAGAGCATCATGACCAAGGAAAACAAGAAGGAAAAATAACAGACACAAGTGGTTCCCCGAAGTTTCTATCTCTGGGCTGAAATTACTTGGGGGATTTTTTTTTTTTGGTCTCCAGAAAAAGACAACTAAAACTAAACCCCAGTGGGAAATGCCACCATACAGTTGTACAGGTTTTAAATCGCGTCCTCCAAATGAACCTGCAATTCGTATTTTACATCAGGCACCAGTGACATTTTAAATATATCTTTGAGGGAGTTTCGTAGCTGTAGCAGGCTATTACATTTTCTGGCTTTGTTGTCTGTCTAGTAATGTATCATTATATACTTATTTAGCGTTTGTCTGTCTCATATTAGTGGGAAGAGGTGAGAAAAGGGGATGAAATGATTTCATAATGATCCTTCAGAGATGCTATCCAAGCCCCTCACACAGGGTTAATAAATTTTCATGCTTTCCTTTCCCCTCCCTCAACTCCTATCCAAGTGGTGTCATTATTCTCCATTAGTGAAGCAATCTTGAGACTTGCCTTAGGAAGATGAGATGAATCAGTGTACAAGTGAGAACCCACCCTCCTCGGTCCCAAGCCCCAACTTCCCATTTCCCTTGGCCCCTGGCCCCACCTCCAGCACACCAGACCACACACTCTCCCAAAGTACAAAGAGGCCATGTGAGGCATTTAATTCACTAAATGAGATACCAGAACTCTCCTGCTTCCTGTCTATTCATCCTGAGCTAAGGTTTCTGAGCCTGCTTCAACTTGTGTGGCCCTTCTTTGTCCATCTGTGTTCTGTGTGGGTGAAATTCCTGTGGTTTTCCCTTTTGCTGATGCTATCCAGGGGTGCTGCTAAGGGGGAAAGGGAACCACGGACCCAGGTGCTATGTGGAATGTTTCCTATAAAACGAAGGATGAGCTTTCAAGTTAATTGTAAGAGACGTCAAGCTCCCTTTCCATTCTTTTTTTTTTAAGTTTTATTTATTTTGAGAGACTGTACCAGCATGAGTGAGGTAGGAGGAGAGAGAAAGGAGAGAGAGAATCCCAAGCAGGCCCTACACTCAGCGTGGAGTGTGATGCGGGGCTCAATCCCACAAACCGTGAAATCATGACCTGAGCCGAAATCAAGAGTTGGAGGCTTAGCCAACTGAGCCACACAGCCTCCCCCAGCTCTTTTTCCATTTCTACTAAATAGAAGGCCCAGAGCTTCATGGAGGAGATGAAAGAATACATAGTGTTCTTCTCACACTGCCCTCCTGTACAGCAGTATGTTATTTCACTGCAAATAAATCAAATTATTGATGGCAACAACAAAAACCATCCAGCATCCTCAGTATTAGATGGTTTCCTCATTACTACTGTTCATTTCCACTGTGACACTGATTATATTTTCTCCTTTATCTATCCATCCAACAATCGTATTTTTCAACTATGTACAAGAAACAGAAAAGACGATTAGAATACTGAGTGGGAAGAGCTACCACTGGGGAATATACAGAGAGACATGGAAGAGGCATTTGGCCACTGGTTAGGAGAGGAAATCTAAAGGACTGGGTTCAAGGGTTGGGTCTGCCCCTTTTAAATAACATAAACCTAGACCTACAACTCCATTTCTGTAATTGTCTGAGTACTCACCCACCACTCGTGACAACAGCAGTAAGTGCGTGTGAGTCAACATGAAGGATGGAAAGGAGGAGGAATGCACAGTGCCACATATGCCACCACATATGCCACCTAAGGTAAGGTCCCCAACCATGTGCATGGAACACTGCTTGCTTCTTTCAGGAATAAAAGCATGGATAAGACACAACTGTGGCTCTCAAGGAGCCCAGATTCGAGTACAGCAAGCCCCCAAGCTGGATATGACCAAAGATTCCGAGTCAAGATTTTGTATAGTGTTCCAGATCACTGACTTCTCTTGAAAACAAAAACAGAACAAAAACACCGAGTCTATTCCCTCATGGTAACAACAGGATATAGCTGAGTGCTTTTGGGTGGTTTTCTGCTTTGCCATTAACCCTAACAATCCCAGTTTATTTTAATCTGACCGGGTGTAAGCATTTATGTTGCCACTGGTAGGCATTTAGGTCTCACCCAAGGTACCTTAGCATTCTGGGTAGGTCACATATCTCTCATATAACAACACCCCTGCTACAATCACTCATCTCAAGCACTTTTTGTGTTTCCCGGTTTTCATTAGTCATCCAATGAGCTTGCTGGATGTGACGGTTTTCCATTTCAAAAATGTGAACAATGGCCAGCAACACACCTTACTGCTTTCCAGGAAGCCAAATTACATGAAAAAGGCCTTCTCCAAGGCAACTAATGTCTTCAATGTATGCTGAAACAGAAATGATTAACAGCTTGATGAAGGAACCTAAACGTCCACTCTGAGTTCTACACATTTATTGGGTTTAATTAATGTGCATATTAATGGCTCTTCTATTACATAAATAGGAAATCACATAATAATGCAATTGAGCCACAAATAACTATGTAACATAAATGCTTACATAGTATCAACTTAATAAGTATGCTATTAGCAGGCAAAAGGCAAATGTCATTAAAATCACAGTGCTAGCCTATTATAGTACACCTGATTTATCTGGAGTTGAGTACCTAGAATTTATTTTTAGGTACTGTGTGGCTTTTAGTCCTAGGAAGGAGGAATTGCACATTTGTTCTTTGTGAAAAGCTAGGGCAGGACAGGTAGGACTCCTGGCAAGGGTAAGTGAATTTAGAGAGAGGCTGCTGCCTGTGTATTTAAAAACTAAGTGCTTCAATTGTCCTGTTTGCTTGTTTGGTCTTATTTGCTGGAAAAATCTATGTTTAGATTTGTTGATGCCAGAAATCTTGATCCTTACAGGGATGACATTCCCATATTCTGTCCTTCCTAAATGCCAATTGGTTGACAGTGGAGTCATAAGAAAAATAAAGTAGCTCTTTGTTGTTGGGTCTAACAAGGTTAGCCATGGGGCCTGCAAAATCCTGGAGTATCAGCTCTTGTGCTGACTAGACTAGCAGAACTCAAACAGCGTGTGGAAACAACCAACACCCACATTGTCAATAATATATAAAGGATTTTCTTTGGAGCGAAGGAAGTAAATTCTTAATAATTGGCTATTGTTGTACTCTTCCTAAATAAACAGATGGGGGAGGTATTTAGGCTAGGTCTACCCTTGCCAAGGTGGGTGGGTGTAGAGGAGAGTAGGCAGGCAGGGATAGACTAAGATAGCTTTGTTTTGCTCTGTAGTCCACACTATTTTTTTTTCCTGGTGATTAAAATGATAAAATGTATGAACAAAAAAATTGTAAGTATAGGCCTGCCTAACTGCCAATAATTCACTCTTTTTGGAGATGGCATGCCAACTGTTGGTCTTTAAAAACTTCAACCCCTTGGACCCTGAGATGATGAATTAACCACAAACTCTCTGCCTCCTCCTACTGAACTATGTCATTGGGGCAAGTTACATCTTGAGAGCAATTTGAAGATGCTAGAAGTGATGCTGGTGTTGGCAGAGATTTTGGACTCTCTGGTTAGCGAAAATTGGCACCAGGACATGCTGTACAGATCTGACCTCAAATGGGAGGCAGAGGGGAATCAGAGGGAAGATTTTCAAGAATAACAGCCTCTAGTTAGAACTGGGAGTCTGCTGCAGATAACCAGCTTTGTGGTTGGCTTTGAACCCCTGCTTGGCCACATTTACTTGCAGTATGACTACTGGAAAGTTATGTATTTGTTTCTTTGTTTCTTCATCTGTAAAATGGGTAATTTTACTTCTCTCATATAATTGTTAGGAACATCAAATGAGAATACATCTATAAAAAGCCAGCCATGATTCTTGGCACATATTAAGTATTAATAAATGTTATTAGTATATATTATGTGTTATAATTAATAATACCGATCATAGCAATAACAGCAATAGCAACTTTACCTCGTGAGGAACTCTAGCTTTCCTGCCTATTTTGAGTGGTCGCTTTTAAATCAACATATGTTTAAATCAATATATAAAGGCAAAATCACCAACCTCAGACCTCTTCCAGCTTCAAATGCTGTCTACAGAAGGGCATTGTGACTAAGTGACATGACACAGGCATTAATACACACAATCTCTAGAGCATTGCTCTAAGAGCTTCCAGAAATGGAACTTGGGATTAAGAAGTGTTCCATTTCTATAAACAAACTGTTGATGTTAATGACAGCAAAATAACACTGACAATAGCTGTTAGGAGTCAAGCTCTCCCTGTGTGTCCGGTCCTGTGCTAAGTGCTGTACATAAATTATTTCAATTTGTTACCACTCGATCTTATGGGGTAAGTTTTCTTCTCATTCCCATTCTACAGATCCAGCCAGTGAGGCTCAGAGAGGTTAAGCAAAGCCCCAAAGTTCATGTAACTTAGTAAGAGGAAGAGCTGCTTTTGGATCCCAGGGTTTCTTCCCCATTCTGTCATATGCAAAAGATCAGGAGGCCCAAAATGCACTCACACAGGGAGAGAACAGAGACCTCTGTCCTGGTTTATACAAATCACCTTGACAAATAGAGAGGAAAAACTGGCTTAACTCACTTCTTTCCACATTTGCTTAAATGGCAGAATGAAAACTTGCGAGGAATTGGAGGGAATTGCCCACCTCAAAGCTCTGCACCTCACAGTGCTGCTTGAATCAGGAGAAATAGGCCAGAACAGCCAAACTGCAGTGCAATCTCTTTTCTGTGCCTTCCCAAAAGGCCTTTCTCAAACTTCCTCCTCCATGTGCATCCTGGCTCCCATAACCAGTGGCATGAAGGATAAGCAGCAATTAAGTCTTTTGGAGACAGAAACAAGGGCACACTACGTCCCAGCTCATCCTTCCTGCTCTGACTGAAGGTACTTTGCCAACAGCCTGGGGGCAAGGGAGAGGGGTTGGGCGAGTCCAGATCCAGCCTTGTCCTGTGTTTAGAAAGAGGTGGAAAGAGATTTACTTGTGTCTAAGTACTGGACACTCGGGACATTCAGCTTGCTTGCTCCTTCCCTGTTGTAGCATCTACTGAATGATTTGTCCTCTCAAGAATAGACTTTTATTGTTACTGACCCCTGGATGGTATTGCTGGCTTTGTAGGGCAGTGACTGATCTGCAGTGTTTCTCAGATGTGGTCACTACTGTAGCAAGCTGCAGCCCCTTCTCCACATTTCAGAATGGAGGGGGAAAGAGAAGAAAGGATGAAGGAATGAGCCAAGTTATAACCTCTTTCTCATCTCCCAGTGCTCAGCTACAGCTTTGACCAGTGCCTCTCGGCCTGGATCGCACAGTCCTGGATCAGGGGACTGTCCTTGATAGAAAGGCCCCATTCAGCCTGAGAGGAGCACCAGAGAAGGACAGGGCTGTGTTCACTCATAAAGAATGATTTGTAGTTCTCTTGCTTACACTACATATATGACCTCAGAGAAAAAGCATTCTGAGTGCATTCGCAACGACACACACACCAACACTGCATGGCAGAAGCAAGGGAATTGCCGTCACCAAGAGCAATCCTTTGCAGGCTTAGAAACCAAAGTTTTGTCAGCTCTACCTACATTCATAAAAAATTAGGGTTTAGAGGGACATCGTAGGTCATCTAAGAACAATTGCGCCTGTTTAATAAGCACCAGCTGTGTGATAGGCCCTGTGTATATTTCACCTTATTTAAACTTATAATAGCCTTCAGAGTGGATATTGTTCTCCATGATAAAGACAAAGAAATGGAGGTGCAGGGCGTTAAAAGATCTAAGTTTCTCTCCTTACATGTTGTATTTAACTGTAATACATCTGGGCCCCTCCTGAGTGCATACTGGGCATGTCTCTTTCATACCCTAGATGCATGGTTTTATATCATTTTTGGACTCTCCTGTTTTTCCTGCTAGACTGTGAATTCCTTCAGCACAGGGCTATGGTGGCTAGCACAGTAGTGCTGAATGAAGGAATGAATGAACGAACCAATGAACACATCATGTCTCCTGGGGTTATTTTGCAGAACCTCAGCAAAGAGGGGTCAGAGCAGATTTCTGCCTCTGTTCTTTGGACATTTCTAGGCTGCTAGCATCTGATGGGCCTTCCCTTATGCCCAAATCCTTATTACCCTCACAGGTCCTTCAACAGGGAGACAGCTGGACCCAGGGAGAAGGTGACTTTGTTCCTCTTTGTTTTTAGTTTTATTTTTTCCTGTTTCTGCCTGATCACCTATTCTCTCTTTTAAATAGCAGATGTACAGGGGTGCCTGGGTGCCTCAGTCAGTTGAGCATTCAACTCCTGATTTTGGCTCAGGTCACGGTCTCACAGTATTGTGGGTTTGAGCCCTGCATAGGGCTCTGCATGGAGCCTGCCTGAGATTCTCTCTCCACTTGCACTCTCTCTTGTCTCTCTCAAAATAAATAAATTTTAAATAATAGATTTACTGAGATACAATGAAATTTAGCTTTAAACATGTACACTTTAGTGATTTCTTTTACTATATTCACTGAGATATACAACCATCAGTACTGTCTGATCTTAGAGCATTTTCATTGCCCCCCACTAGGAAACCTCATAGTGTTTAGCAGTCACTCCCCAGTTCCCCCAACCCCTGGCAAATATCAATCTACTTTCTGCTTCTATGGGTTTGCCTATTCTGAGTACTTCATATAAATGGTGATTCCCTCTGTTTTTTAGAACCACAATGTCTGTCTGTTGCAGAAGCCCATTGGAACCAATCAAAGTTAGATCTCAGATGGGGCATACTTCATACTACTTAAAAATATATTTTCCTGGCAACCTGAAGCTGGTGTTCACAGGAGCTTGTTGGCTGAGACCCTACTGCTGTTGATATTTTTCAGAAGGAGATTGTTAGATATGACCATTTGAGAGCCAATTGTATACTTGAGGGTCCGAGGGGGATCCTGGAATTTGTTCTACTGCTTCAGGCATGGCTGTAATCACTGCAGACAGCCATTCCTGCTCAACTAAAACACAAACACTCGCAGGCGGGACTCAGGGTGGAGGGTGGAGGAAAAAAGAAGCAGGGAACTCTTGAATTGGGTGCCCAACCAGTAGCTGTACTTGAATGATGACCTTAATACCATTTGTAAGGGACCATCCTGCCCACGGGGGCAGGTTCTCACATATGATGGGGCAGAAAGGGATTTTAATCACAGGTGCCACATCATTATACCATACCCCTATGCTCATTCTTTGTGTTCTTCAATCATCTGGAAGGTATCACTTGAGATCAATGTCAACTCTATTAGCTACTTTCTAAGTGAAAAAGACAAAAAAAAAAAAAGACCACTTGAAATACTTGAGAGGAACCCTCCTAAAGAGAAGATTTTATTGCAAAGTTATGTCTGAGCAGTGCCTATCTGAGCATTTCAATAAATCTACATTACCCTAGGTATTTTGGCATCCTCTGGGAGAGGAAAGCCTATCAGTAGAAAGTAATGATTTTGGGTTTTTCAATTGCCCTAAGGATCTTGACAATGCTATTAAGACCCATGCTTTCCCTGTCGAGAAGTTTAGGAGTGAAATTATTAATATGCCCAGACGTTATGTTGATTGTTGCACTGTAGCAGAAAATACTCTCTCTGTTATTTGAGCTGCATTATCACTTTCCCAAGCAGAGAATTGCATCAAAAATTTAAACTCCTCTCATTCCAGCTCATTGCATAGCTTTTCAAGGTCTTATTGTAAAATAGTCTGGGCAAAATTTGGATATTTCCCTACCCATGAAAGATAATATGTTTTTCACAGCCCAGACTATTATTATTTTTTTTTTTTGAAAAATAAAAATCACAAGTTGAATTTTCTTCTATCACGATGCCATTCTTTAGCTCTTTAACCAGGTTTTTGTCGGGGTATATTTCATTTTCTTTTCCTTTGGATGGTCACAATGTTTTCCCCTGATCACAGGGAGAAGATCAAAACAAAGATAAAATATGATTTTGATTTTAGGTTGAGCGTCTGATGAACAGAACGACGGAGACAAGCTCTGATCTACACCATTCATTAATATCAAGAATGACTGAAGCACACTAGTTAAATGGCAAGGACAGGATAAAGGTTCTTGGAGCATTTTCACTACAAAGCTCAGCAGAATTATTTACTATCTGGGTGACCTTTTCCCCAAATCTCTCATGGTACACACCTTATAGGGCAAGGGAACTAAAGTTTCTCCATACTATATAAACAGAAGTCAGCTGAATGTCAGACCTTGAACTGCATCTGGTTTCATGTCAAGTGACAGCTGATGTAATGGGATGTATAGGGCATACTGCTGGAGAGATTTTCAGGATACTCTTTCTGCCTTCAAAATATACAAACACACACACACCACAGCAAGGAATTACTAAAGAAAAATATCTGAGAGCTTCCTAAAGAAACATCTCCTCCCAGGGTTGCCTGGTGTAGATACTGTCAGAGAGACTGCCCTCTGGGTTTTATTCACAACTGTTCAGTGGTTTCTTTCAAAGTCAAAATTGTTTTGCTTTCCCAATTAAAGTGGATGAGACAGTGCTCACAGCCATTTCTATCATGTAGCATGGATGATGAGTAGGAATACCCAGGGCTGAACAGAGAAAGATGAGGAAGTCCACCTCCACCCCATCCAAGAGTCCCAGGATGCAAACAACTTTCAGAAAAAAACTGGGACCAGTAGGATACCAGCGTGCTCTGCAGATCTTAGTTCTGTGGGGAAAGAGGAGGCAATGGAATCACCGTCTCCCACTGCCCCCTCCCACCCTGGGAAACAAGGGTTTCTTCCTAAGCCGTGGCTCGTAACGTGATTTTCAGGGCTTTCTCAGTCTTTCTGATACCCATCTCTCCAGTTTTGCCTGAGGGACTTCTGGAGTTAGACAATCAGAGTTATGAAGCACTTCGCGTGTCTGTGCCTCTGTTTCCCTGTTCAAAAAAGGGGGCAAATACCATTCCTACTTGGTCAAAAGTTAAAGGAGAAAGAACATTTTAAGTTAAAGTGCTTGGAAAATGCATGACAAATAGGAAGTACTTAAGAAATGTCAGGATTTATTTATCTTTCCCTGAACAGGCTAATTCTTTCTTGAGGCTGTGGAGAGAGGAGTGAAATAGACCCTGTGATTCAAAGATTATTATTGTAATGACTTGGAAAACTTCCTGTTGCCAGATATTTTTAAGGTAAATAGCACCATTAAGAATTAAGGATCTCTTTTCATTCTTAGGAGTTATAGAAACTCTAGGTCTCAGAAACTACCAAAATAATCAGTGCTCTTGATTTCCACCTTTTGCAACTTAAACACTTGGAAATAAAACCACCTGGTGGTAGACAATATGAAGGGCCCTACATCAGCTTACCTTGTATAAATTCTCTTATTCCCTATGGAAATGAGCATAAGGAAGGCCCAGGTTTTCTTGAATCTTGGTGTTTCTATTTAGCACCAGCTCTCATTGCCCATGAAAAGCTCATGATAAAATCAAGATTTTCTTTGTTGTTGTTGTTGTTTTTGTTTTGCTCAGGCTCATCTATGACCCATACAGTTTGCTCTATCATGCAATTCACCACTGAACAACTCACGCAGGTCCTGAGTTATTCATCACATTTAGACGGTTTAAGTCATGAATTAGCAATTTGTTTCTCAGGGCTTCTTGGGTTACAGAAATTCTTTAGTATTTATCATCTCAAATGGGATCATTCTTAATCCCATAATGCAGAGAGTGAGTAATCTCTCTCGTGAAATATCAGATTTGGAGGAGAAAATAATTTCCATTTCTAACACTTCTTATCTTTCTAACACATTTTAATAGTGTGGTCTGGGAAGGCTTCTCAATAAGATGATATTTGATCAGAGACCTGAAGGAAATAGGGAGAGAGCCACCGCAATGTCTGGGGGGACAACATTTCAGGTAGAGGGAAAAGGAAGAACAGAGACATTTTAAATATGGGATGTGCATAGAGATTGGCCAGAATACCAGCTGAGGTTTTTCTCCTCCATTAAGCTTCAAGCTTACTTCTCAAAGTAAACAATGAAGTAAGTAGGAAAGGTCCTGATCCTTACTGGCCTCTGATATGGGACTGAGTCAGGCAGGCTTCTGCCTCAGGCCCTTTGCAGTTGTCATATATTTGGCCTGGGGATACAGATAACTGACTGGCTCACTCAAAGTGGCTCACTCCCTTAAGGTTGGAATGTCTCAGTTCAAATCTCCCCTTTAAGACACGCCTTTTCAGGCAACCTCAGCAGTCTTACCCTCTTTTCTATGGTGTTTCTCTAAACCACATATCATCACATTTTTCCCCCTAGTAATTGTCTTTCTGCACTAGAAATTAAGTACCGTGAAAGCAAGAATGTTATTTTATTCTCTACTTGATCCCTGGCACCTCGAACACTTAGTAGGCACAATAAAGAACTTCTGAATTAATAAAATAATTAATACGTATGGCAAGACGAAAGGAGTCAAAAGGAGAGTCCAAATTCCGATAGAAATGAAGGTCTTGCAAAGGGGCTGCTGCATGGTGTCATCTGAGACAAATCTCAAATGCTTGAACTTGACTAAAGTTCAAGAAAAAAATTATTGCAGGCATCCTTGCCAAAACATAGTTCTATATCACGCAAACTGTAGCATTTTTTTCTCTTCCTGCAGTAATCCAAACATGACAACAAATGCCTTACAAGCAGAAATCCCCATGGAACTAATGATGGCAGAGGCCTCTGACACACCCCAAGTGGGAATAGACACATTTCACTTCTAAACTCCGACTAACAGGATCTCCTGTGGCTCTCCGTGCCACTTGAAAATGTTCGCTTTCCATCACAAATTTATTGTATTAAAGGATCTTTGCTACAGGCCAGTGGCTTACCTGAACAGGGTGAATCCTAATTCATCCATATGCTTGGTGGTAGGAGAAGCCAACTGGATGTGGCAAGGACAAAGGGTATGCCGTAAAGGGTTTACAAGTCAAAAGCAGGATACATGGAGTTCTTCCTCCTTCAGGAAGCCCTTTCAGATTGCATCAGATCAAGTCCAAAGGCTTCCTGTGTGCTGACCTATGTAAGATATTTTATGATTGCCCTGTTCTGGCACTAACATTGGAACTGACACTGGCACATTATATACTGAATGACTCCATTTGGCCATATTTAGCCTATTAGATCTTTATTAACTTTTCTAACCTGTACGTGGAATATAATTGGAAAGAGTTTTCATTCCAAGGATTTTCTTAGTAGGGAGTCCAGCTAAATTAGATGCAAGTAGCCACTTGGTAAAGTCTTTCACATTCTCGGGGAGAAACCCAAAGAGTGACGGTTCTCTCCACAAGATTCCTTTTGTTTTCTCTCTAATTAAGTTCTGACACAAGAAGAGTGGCATATGAGCTATGCCCACTTGTGACAAAGCATTTTCAATTACTTCCTTGTTCATTCCTTCATTCATGTCTTCATGGGTTCATGCACCTGGCAATTCATTATTGAGCATCTATGCCGGGTCTGCTAGATTTTTGACATGGTAGATCTCTGGCCTCTAGGAAGGTAAACAGGTGGCAGATCTCCAGCCTCTGACCTTTTTGTTGAGCCTTAAAGATCCCACGGTAACTCTTCTATTTTTCTTCTGGTTGTTAACTACCCAAAGACTTCACTTTCTCACGAATGTTTTTATTCACGTCAGCTTATGTGCAATAATTTTATAAGGGTCATTATGACATACTGCTCCAACAAATCTTCATATATGCATATCATTTGACTCCACATGAACACCTTCCCCCTGTCCCCTACATCCTGTCTTATTTCCCAAGATGAACTCACTCTTCGGTCAAGTCTACATCTTCCAATATACAAGATTTTGTGCTAGGGTACTGTTTAAAGGGTGCTCCATGGCATACAGAGAAATTCACAAGAATGTTAATTATTACCTGTGGAGAGAAACTATAACATTTTGATTCATTTGTGTTTTCAGTTGAATGTGGTATTTATCAACTCTCTTTTATGTTTAATTGTAGATAATATAGCATGGTGAATTGGAGCCCTCTATTATGCATATGGAATACACATGCTGTATTGCTTTCCTTGTAAGATTAAGACTCAGAATTCTTGCTGTGAATTTTCAGTTCCATCAGTAGGATCCATATGGACTTTGGAGTAGTCTTTGCACACAAAAAATAGAGTGAGACATCTAGATCCATGAAGTGAAAATAGAGATGGGATTAATGAAGTTTTGCCACTTGAGTTTACTCCAATTGTCCCATCCCAATCTTTCAGCACATCTATAAATACCCTTAGCACCCTCACCCTCATTCTATGAATAACAGAAAAACCTATCATTTATAGATTTTTCTAATTACAACACATGTAGTCTAAACCAAAGAAGCCATAAAGAGCATTGAGAAAAGTAGGCAAACACACTCCATGCTTTTTTTGTTGAGAAATTTTAGCAGAAGTTCTTTTTAAGATTTTACTTTTTAGGCAATATTTACACCTAACATGGGGCTCGAACTCATAACCCCAAGATCAAGAGTTGCAGGCTCTAACAACAGAGCCAGCCAGGTGCCCCATCTGACATAAAATTTAAGGGCTATCTCATTAAGGCACTAAACAAATAAATAAATAAATTACCTATTAAATCAACCAGAAGCAGCACACGATAAAACAGAGTATTATGCTACAACATACTTTTCACAGACATAAAAGCTAATCAAAATACCATGACAGAAACTCTCATACATTGCCAGTGGGGATGTGAAATACACAGACATTCTGGAAAAGTCTGCCAGTTTCCTGTATTGTTACACTGACCACGAGATCTAATAATCTCAATTCTAGGTATTCACCCTACAGAAATGAAAATGTATCTTTATCTCAAAACCTATACATGGAAGTTTATAGCAGTTCTATTACGATCACCAAAACCTAGAAACAACCCAGATATTCTACAAGTGAATTAATAAAGTGGGGTAATCTGTATGACAGAATGCTACTCAGCAATAACAAGGGATCAACTATTGATACATGCAACAGCTTGGAAACATCTCAAAGGTACCATGCTGAATGGAAGAAGTCAGTTTCAAAATGTTATATACTGTGTAACTGCATTCACATGACATTCTCGAAAAGACAAAACTAGGGCCGCCTGGGTGGCTCAGTCGGTTAAGAGTCTGACTCTTGATTTCGGCTCAGGTTGTAATCTCAAGGTTCGTGAGTTGGAGCCCCGCATCAGGCTCTGCACTATCATTGTGGAGCCTGCTTGAGATTCTTTATCTCTTTCTCTCCTCTCCCTCTCTCAAAATAAATAAACTTTAAAAAAGACAAAACTAGGGGGCACCTGGGTGGTTCAGTCGGTTGAGCGTCTGAGTTGGGCTCAGGTCATGATCTTGCGTCGGGCTCTGTGCTGATAGCTCAGAGCCTATAGCCTGCTTCAGACTCTGTGTCTCCCTATCTCTGCCCCCCCTCCCTCCACTCATGCTTTGTCTCTGTCTCAAAAGTAAATAAACATTAAAAAAATTTATAAAAATAAGACAAAACTATAGTGACTGAAAACAGATCGGTGACTGCCAGGATTTGGATTGGGAGAGGATGTAACTACAAAAGGACAGCATGAGGGAGGTTTGTGAGGGGATAGAACTGCTCCGCATCATGATAGTGGTGGTGGGGTTACACAAATCTATATGTGTCACAATTCATAAAATTCATAAAAGACAATTTTACTGCATGCTACTTTAAAAGTATACAATAAAACAACAAAATTAAACATGTGGCTGAATGTTAAGAACAGGACATAAGGGTTCCTGCGTGGCTCAGTCAGTTAAGTGTCTGACTTGGCTCAGGTCATGATCTCACAGTTTGCGAGTTCCAGCCCCGTGTCGGGCTCTCTGCGGTCAGTGCAGAGCCCACTTCAGATCCTCTGTTCCCCTCTCTATGCCCCTCTCCCACTTGTGTGTGCTCTCTCTCCCCCAAATAAACATTAAAAAATAATAAAAAAAGAACAGGATAGAATATTTGGTGTTGAAGGGGACAGACTTGTGGCAGAGTATGAGCCACTCCAGGTAGAGAAGCTGAGGCTATTCTCTGTAAAACAAAGGAGCCAATCAATGCCAAAACTTGGAAATCTGTTTCCAACATATATGTCACATCCTTAAAAATAAGATAAAAAAAGCACCCTAGAAAAAACAAGAACAGGAGCACCTGGGTGGCTCAGTCGGTAGAGTGTCAGACTTCGGCTCAGGTCACGATCTTGTGGTTTGTGGTTTCAAGCTCCACGTTGGGCTCTGTGCTAACAGCTCAGAGCCTGGTGGAGTCTGCTTCAGATTCTGTGTCTTTCTCTATGCCCCTCCCCTGTTCACACTCTGACTCTCTCATCTGACTCTCTCTCAAAAATAAGTAAACATTAAAAAAAAAAACAAGAAAAAAAGACAAGAACAGAGTCAACATTGGTGTAAAACTTCTACTGTGTATCACGAATAGTTTTCGTACTTGAATTCATGTGAATACTATTTGCTGAAGCTCGTGCTCCTACTGCAAGCTTTCCAAGAAACTATACTGTGTAAAAAGGAGAAAGAATGGCTTTGCTGCACAACACTGTCGGCTTCTCTACTGACACTCAGCACAATCTGTAACCTTGTAGAAACATTAACAGCACTACATTATTCATCACAATAAGATTAGTTGATGGGAAACAAATTACAGAGCTTCACAACCTGCTATACTTCCTGAATGCATACAAGGCAATTTTTCATGAATGGAAATTGCTACCCGGGAAGAGAAACTTGTGTTTGTCTTCTGATAGTTCCAACAGGAGAAGGGATCAATTCTGGTGTCAAAAAAGGCCAATGAAATAAAAGAAGAGAAAAAAATTTAAACGGTATTTAGGAAGACCTCCTCTGGGCACTCACAGCTCAGCAACATGTCCAGTAAAGATACAGACTGTAAGCTTGGAGGAATGGAGAAAGCATACCTGTTTCATTTAATGTGATGGCACAGCTCTGCATGTTGCCATGGATTTATTGGAAAAGCACCTTTAGAAATGTAGGAGACACCAGCAGCGCTGAATACAGGTCTGGCCATCTATGCAGCCATCGAAAATGGCTTGGCTTGTTCTGGTCCCTGTGCTACAAATGCCAGCAACTAGCAAATGCTCATCTCATCTTTTACACCTCACATCCTCCTGAAATGCCTTCCTGGCCACTCTCTTGCCCTGCAGGTGGAATGCACCCTTCTCTCTGTCATGACCTCTAGGTAGCACACATAGATGTGATTTTCCCACATGCTATTCCCTACTGTCCTTGTCCCCTCACATCAGGGTCTGAGCCCCAGATCCAGGGTCTGTTGGATGATGGGGTGGAGGAGCAGGACTAACAGCTGGTTGGTAAACAGATAAATGAAAAGGGATATCAAGGTTTCCAATAGCAACAGCCTAACCTGGGGAAACAGGTGTGGTGTAATTAGCATAGGTCTGTGCAGCTCCAGCACCTGTGACCCACATCAGTCCTGTCCTTCAGAGCCCAGGAGGTTCCTAACTACTGGGGCTGGGACTAGCAGAAAGGAGGGGGGAAGTGCAGGAAGATGACACTGCTCAGGCTCACAACAGGGACTGTGGCTTATGAGGTCTGGTCCCAGGAAGGGCATGAGGGCAAAGTGTGAGAAGTGAGAATTCTAACAAGGGTACTGTAGGCACTGACAAGTAACTCAGGATGTCCCGTTGCACCAGCTGCTCTTCTTTGCTCCTGTTACTCTCTCAGTTTATAGAGCATTGCATGTCTTATTTCCTTTTCTCTTCCCGGGCACACTGTTTCCCTTCCTCTGTCCTTGCCGCTTAGGTGTTCAGACACTTTCCACAAACACTCATGAGTACCCAGCTAAAATGCTATCTACTGCTTTGATACTTCCCACCCCTTTTCTTTGCTTCCAATCTCAGGGAAAATCAATAGAAAATCCATTATTCTGCCTACCTGGACGATTCAAGGTAGAGCCACCTGCGCAACCGTCTGGCTGAACTTGCAGAAAGCTACGGCTCCTCAGTTGCTATAGCTGGCCGTGGAGCCAAGGACACAAATACCAGGCCCTGGAAAGCTGCCGTGGCATGGGCTGGAGCTGAACTTCTCTCGTGGTGCAGACTGCGACCTGAATGAGGACAGCCTTGCAAGAGGGCAGGAAGGTGCCAGAGATGTAGGCAAGCCCTGAATCAGAAAGGCGGGAGCTATCTTTGTCTTTCCTCTCAGGGATCACTCTGCCAGTCTGGTTAATACCCAAAGGCTCTCGACGCTTCTCAGTGCTCCAGCCAAACTCCCTTGTCCCAATTTCTTCCTCTGAACCAGCCCTTTCTCTGAGTTACATCAGTGGCTAGGCTTGTCATTAGTACGTGTTTTCCAGAAGGAAGCAGCCCTTTTCAGGTCCTTGCTTTTAAAGGTCACAACCAATGTGGCATGTCTGCCTCCCTGTTGGGTTACATTTTGCTTACAAAGTGTGGTTTGAAGCCAAAACAGTTTGAGAGAACATGTGCATCTTTCCCCTTCTCTTGGGAGGGAATCTGGTGTTCTGAGGTAAGTGAAATGCAACTGTCCCATTCCACACCCATGTTCTATTTCTCCCGTTAAGAAAAGAACAATGTGAAGGGATGCTGGAGATTCACAACATGTGACAGCTTATAGTAGGATCTGCCACAATACTAGGTGAGTGGATTTTACTATTCTAGAAAACAGCCTTTCTCAACCTACCAAAGGAAGTCCAGGGTAAGATGTGTTCTGGAGGAATTAGTCCTAGGTGGGCTTGATTTGAATGGGTTGGATAATTATAGATCAGGTAGCACCTTGTCTAAGGTGAAGTCCCAGATGTCTTCACTGTATACTTTTATGTAGTCTCCTGTAGTACCATGTGTGTGTCACATTCATGAAAACACTTCACCATAGACAAGAGTGATCATAATATTTATAATACTAATAGCTAACTTTTTTGAGCACTCACTATGTGCCATGTTCTATCTTAAGAACTTTACTTTTATATCACAGAAAAATAATGACAAGATGGTTGTCTACTTAACATGCAATAATAGCAAGATTATCTAAGTATGATAATCCTACTTGGTCCTCATAGTGACTCTAGGGAAGGTGCTCATTATACAGACCAGGAGACTGAAATTTGAGAGGTTTAACCGACTTGCCTCAGGTCACAGAGCTGGAAAGGAAGAACCATCATCCCAGGCTACTGATTCCATAGGCCTGGCTCTTCATGCTAGGTGGTCCTGGGTCACAAATATGTCTTTTATCACACATCATTTCATAAATGAGGAGGTCTGAATGAGTGAAATTCCCAAATAACCAAAACTCACTGTCCAAAAATGGTAGATTTTTTTTTTGAGGGAGAGAGCGAGCAAGCAAGCATGTGCATGAGCAGGGGAGAGGCAGAGAGAAAAGGGGAGAAAGAGAAAGAGAGAGAGACAGACAGACAAAGACAGAGATACACAGAAGGAGAGAATGAATCTTAAGCAAGCTCTAGGCCCAGCTTGGAGTCTGAACTGGGGCCCGATCTCACGGCTGTGAGATCATGACCCGAGTCAAAATCAAGAGTCGGATGCTTAACCAACTGAGCCCCCAGGTGCCCCAAATGGTAGATATTTGTAGTTTACCCAGGTTGTATGGATATAATAATCCAAAATTGGAAGCTCTATTTGGCTGCATTTTTAAAGAGAGCATAATGAGCATAATTCAATACTTAATTAATGACTGAAAACCTATTAAGAGCAAACATAATTGTGCTATATGCAGTCATATAATTCTGTATCTCCTTGTGATTTATTCTGTCTCCTTCCTTGAGGTCAGGCTGTCAGGTGTCAATCTTGGGTATCAATCTTCTGGACCTACTGCTCTGCTCTATACCACCACACCCACCCTTCCATTTTCTGTGTATCTCTTAAGTTCTTATTTTGTAGAAAGTTGTTAAGTTTGTTAAAGATTACATGTTAAGGAAGAACAAACGAGACTCCAGATGAAGGCCTAATGAAGTGCAAAACAAAATAAAGCTGTTTTGAGAACATAAGAGGGCATTTTTAAAAACTTATTTCTCAACTTGGGGTTATATTCCAGAAAGCCAGAGTTGCCAAGGGCCTGTCAAGCACACTCTTCAGTGTTCTGAATTGTCACTTAACCAGTTTCTACACAGGATCTTGTTTTCCCAGCTGGAATATTAAACTGGAAGGTGGAGATCACTGTATATTTGGAAAATGAACACTTGCCAGTGGTTAGGCCAGGGTTGCAAAGATAAGAGCCTCCACTCCAGGAATTTCGAGTTTAGTTCTTTTCAACACCATGTGAAGGCTGCTATGGAGGATGAAACAAGGTGTACTTGACTTGAACAAACCATGGCTCATGGACCATATTCAGCCCCTGAGCTAAGTAGACTGTTTTGTCTATTTCTGAAAGGTTGTAAAAAAAAAAAAAAGAAAAAAGAAAAAAGAAAAGAGAAATATGTGATAAAGACCATATATGGCTCTGAAAGTGAAGTCTAAAATATTTTACCAACTGGACCTTTACAGAAAAAATTGCTGACCCCTGGCCTAGAGGTAGGAAAGACTTCCTGGAGGAAGAGGTATATGAGCAGTCACATTATAAATTCATCAGGGTCTTTTTCAGTCTTGTACACATATGTATATACGTTTATTATGTGTGTTTGTATTGTGTTTGTTTGAATGAATACATGATGAAGCAAACAGGTATAATTGGTAGGTTCAATTAGTCTTGATCACAGGCTATGGTTCCGGCTCACTCCACTGAGCTGTCACCTTCAGCAAACAGTCTCTTTCTAAATCAGACACAGTTACATCTGCTCATTGAGGAAACAACTGAAACAAAACAAAAGAAAACAAAGCATAAAACAAAGAAACAATTGAGTTTCCTTTCTCAGGTTCCATATTACACCCAATCAATCTGTACAGAAGTGAGACATTCAAATATGGAATTACCGCAAGGGGTACGCTGCTAAGCATCCAATAAATTACACCTCACAGAAGTTAACATTCCCCCCTTCCCCTCCCCGCCTGCAATCAGCCTCCCCATTTACAACTGTTCACCTAGGCAGCTCAGTATGGACGATGGTAAAATCAGCAAACATACCTTTTTCTTCTCTGGTGTTTTATATCTTGCCTTCTATTTGAGCTTCATTGAAACAGAAATGTCACACTGCTATCTTTAGAACACTCAGAGAGTTTGAACTAAAAAACACAGTAGCTGATGCCCTAGACAAAAAGTGAGGGGATGCAGATTTCATGTCTGAACAGCAAAAGTAGACACAGTTTTAAAACAGCTATTAATCTGTGATAGGGAAAATAGCATAAAGGTGCAAGATCTTTCTTCCAACCACAGTCACAACCAAAGTTAAATAATCCAGCTATTTCTGAAGCAATTAGCAGTATGTATTATTTCCTGACACTCATGAACGGAATCATTTTGAAAATCAGTGCTCTTAACACGTTTCACTATAAAATCAATTACTTTTAAAAGAAAGAAGCTCATTCTCCACCCCAGGAACATATGATACACCACCTGCCTGTTCCAAGAGATGCTTCATTTTTTTTTTAAATGGGCTTATGGGAATGGGGTGCTCTCCTTTCTGGTATTATCTGCATTATTCTGGTATTATTCTGCAGTAAGGAATTTCAAACTCATCCCTATAGTTCTATGACCAATTCACAAACATTGTGAGTCTACACCATCAGGAAACTTTCATCTCCTTTTAGGAATTTAAGCTTTCTAAGCCTGATATGATCTTAATTATCAGAAGTACATCCTTGCCCAAGTTCAATCTCTGACATCATAAGAAAGTACAGTAGCTCCATTTCAGATGAGAAAAAGCTGATTTGGGGAGATATTGTATATATCTGTTTGCATAGAAGGAATCAGGCCTGAATTTATTTTCTTAGAGATGTTTCATGGATAACATTTTCATTTTCATCAAAAGCAACCAATTTAAAAGTTTCTGTTGGCTGTTGACAGTGTCCCTAGCAGGGGACCTTGGCTGATTACAAATGGCAGTGTTTTTCAAGGAGCAAAAGGTGTTATCTTATTTCCAGAGAATCTCCAGAACACTGGCACTACTGTGGGATTTTTTGCTTTGTAGAAATCAAAGGAAAAGAACTTCCCCCCAGCTAAGGCTGGCATTGATAAAGTTGTAAACATTACACAGCTATAAAATATGTTAAACATATCTGTAAGTGTTTTAAACTGGCCATCTTCTACCACAGCATAAACAGCAACTTTTTCTGGCCATTTAAAAGGTCATTTAATGAATTTCCAGTTTGGTTCAATTAATGGCATCTTGAAAAAAAATGTTTCTTTCCAAATAAAATGTTTTTCTGCTTTAGGAATGATCTACTCACTGTCAGCAACTGGCTAAGAAACTTTTAAAAGCAGGTAAAAAAATTCAATTAATTCATATTAAACCACAAGTCATTTGTCAACAGACATCAAAATGAGGATTTTTGGAACAAGCCTGGAGTCTATGGCATTAAAACAAAAAAAATCCTTTTGTTTGACTCATTAAATCATCCTACAATGTCACAAATTTATTTGTTCCTACAACAAATGGAAAATTTTGTGTCTAGACATCCATCAAAACCTTAACAAAAATTAATTGTTAAGATATCTGTATTTGTGGGGATGTGTCTCAGGTCACGTCAAGTCTGTCATGTAAGTTACCTCTGAAAAAGTCTCCCCTATCTGAGATAGGCTAAACCCAATTGATCTTTTTATGTCTTTGGTCTTCTGTAGAAGAAAGTAAAAACTGCTATTTCTCCAGAGCACAGTAAAGAGATCTGAGCATGCCTCTTCTTTAAGCAATAACCATTAATATGAGTTCCGCTTGTACCAGACATCTGTAATGCTTTGGGCTGTATTTTCTGGCGCGATAACAGTGTTGTCTTGAGAACTGGTGCATGAAGAGGACAGAAGGCAGAGAGGCGGAGCTGAACTGCTCACTGGTGCTCCCATTGAAGGGACAACATCTTCTCTTATGGGAAAAGAGAGCCCTGAGCCATAAAGGGAAGTTTCATAAATCTTCCCCCACCAATTGTGTCAGTCTCTATTCTTGCTTGTGGCTCATGTCTGACCTTGATTAGAACCCAATCTCCCATGTAAGGATTCAAAAGGATCTGACATAAGATCACTGAAGAACATCTCTCACATTCCTTTAGGTCCAGACCCCAAGTTACTTGACAATCCATTTTGTGGGCAGTCTCGTCTGAAAAGGAGCCAAAAATCATGCTTGATAAGTTCCACAGACATTTATTGAGCATCTGTTTTGCACCTGGGCCTGAGCTCAATGCTAGGAACACAGTGGTGTCTAAGATTTAGTGCCCATCCTTGAGGTGTTCATAGTATAGTAGGAGGGACAGACAACTTCAGTAGAACCTGTAAATGGTAAGAAAGGGGAATGTGCAGGGTGTTCTGAAAATGTCTTCTAACCACTAGAATGACATAATGAAAACTCATAAGCTTCTGTATGGACTCAGAATTTTCTAGACTAGAGCAATTTCATGGGCAAGCTCTAACATCCTGGAGGAGGTATTTGTCATGCTCATGGAAAAGTTTAGGAATTACCCTGCCTTTTTTTTTTTTTTTTAATTTTTCCAATGTACTCTTGGGTGTTTCTTATGTGCCCTGGGATGATATAGGTACATCACTCCATCTGCAGTTATTACTGAATAATTAAACGTGCTCCTCTTCACATTGGAAGTAATTTCAGGAACATGAAAGCTCTATCTGCCTAAAAATCTCCCTCCCACAGTTTTACTATGATGCCTGGCATTACATTAGGAATATCCTTTATGGGCCTAAGGAAATGAATGCCTTCATGACATGTTAGAGCTTCATGTTATCCGATTAATCTAATTATCGCTCAGTGTCTTATCAAGACTCAGGGGCCTGAGGGACCAGAAAACAGAATTGGTAAGTTTTGATGTAGGAGTGAAAATGAGATGGGAACCACAGGCATTCTGGGGGGAGGGTGGTTCTTAGAGAGGGTAAAGAAATGCTAATAGAAGAAATGAGAAAAGACAAAGATCATTTTCATAATACTTGTTTTAGATTCTTATTATGCCCCCTCCCAAGAAGGAGGAAGAGGCATAGGAAGAGAAAGAAGGGAAGAGGATGAAAGAGAGAATACACAAAGGAGAAGAGAGAGAAGGAGGTGGAAGATAAAGAGCAAGGATAGAGAGGGAAGATAAGGAGATTTAGCTGTGATTGATTTTCCTTTCTTTGAAATGGAATAAACCATACCAGCCCACTTTGTGGACATCATTGGGCATAATGGGATAATGCTGGTGATGCCCCTGCCAAAAAAAAGGGCAGTCAGTTAGCCTTTCTAAAGTATACCTTTGTAATCATTGGCATTTATAATTCAGAACATCAGCCTTACTATAGCAGACATTTGGCTAAGGCAGAATCTACAAGGCTGGGTGCCTTTCAGAGTGGTACAGGCAGGCTCCCAGGAGACAAGCCAGGAATGGAAACTCATAGATGCCATCCTGTAGCCCCCAGCAAGCCAAGGCAGGCACCCTATTTTTGTCCTGACATCAACCTCTTTCCAGCTGATGAATCCCTTCATTCTTAGTTCCATTCAAGCTAGAGCAGCTGTCCCAGGGGGGTTAAATAAAACACCCCCAAAACTAGATTTTGATATTGCATGCATCACTTGCTTTCCTCAAACACAAACCATTTGCTCACGGAGGCATCCTTCCTCTCCCTCTCTATGTGCAGCACACATGAGGAAGCCCTCTGTATGGATTGGAAAAAAAAATAAGGATTGATTTATGCACTTAAGGCACCCAGGGGAGTGACATAAACCCAGTTGGTGTCCCTGCATCCAGGAGACTACATTAGCACTACTGCGTTACCCCGGAGATGTGCAAAATCACATGTGGCTGACATCTCCCCCCACTCAGCAGCAAAGGTGCCTCACAGGCACTATTTGCTCCACAATGTTAGTGAAATAATGGAATGTTCAAGAAAGGGGTTCCTTGTATTGTACAGCAATCATGAGACACTGGGAAGAAGTGTTGAGTGATAGAGAGATTTTTGACCTTGGACTGATGAAGTCAGCCCCACTGAAGGGGTGGATGTTTAATCATGAGCACACAAAACTAAAAACATAAAAAAGGAGAAATCAAAGGAAAAAAATAAATTTAAAAATCCTTCCTCCTTCCCATATAGCATGTGTGAACACATACACACTATATACAAACACAATGGGTTACTTACAAGAAAATTCAAATTTCAAGCTGTTAATAACAAATGTTTGTTGTTTTGTTTTTTAATTACAACTTTTAAATTTGAGAGAACTGTAGATACATGCTCCATTGTAAGAATAATGCAGAGATATTCCAAGTACTCTTTGTCCAGTTTCCCCCAGTGATAATAACCATCTTTTTAAAATGTTTATTTATTTTTGAGAGAAGGAACATGAGCAGGGGAAGAGCAGAGAGAGAAGGGGACAGAGGATCCAAAACAGGCTCTGCACTGATAGCAGTGAGCCCAATATGGGGCTTGAACTCACAAATCCTGAGACTATGACCTGAGCTGACGTTGGATACTCAACGGACTGGGCCACCCAGGTGCCCGATTATCTTGTAAAACAATAGCATAATATCACAACTAAGATGCCAATATTGATGCAGTGAAGACATACAACATTTCCATCACCAGGAGGATTCCTCATATTGCTCTTCTGTAGCCATACCCACTTCTCCCCAACCCTTTTTAAAAACTGAAATTTACACACACAAATCTGAAGCATACAATTTGAAAATTCTGATAAATACATATACCCACATAACTATCAGGATATAGACTTTCCATCACCCCAGACATTTCTCTTGTGCCCTTATCCTGTTAATCTCCAATGCCTCAACACCATGCTATGATTTCTACCACCATAAATTAGTTTTACATGTATTAATTCTATAAAGAGGATGATAAGTATACTATTTTGTAAATGACTTCTTTTCCTCAGAACATTTTTGAGATTCATCCACATTGTGTGTTTCATCTCTTTGTATTGCTGAATAATATTCCATTGTATGATAATATCAGAGTTTGCTTATCCATCCATTTGAGGATGGGCATTTGAGTTTGTTTCCAGTTAGTGGTTATTGAGAGCCAAAGTTGCTATTAACATTCACGCACTTATCTACTCTTGAACATATACTTTTATTTTCTTCTGTTCTTGGGAGAAGGATTTCTGGGTACATATTTAATTGCATAAGAAAAAGCAAACTGGGGTGCCTGGGTGGCTCAGTAGGTTAAGCGTCTGACTTTTGATTTCGGCATAGGTCATGATCTCACAGTTCATGGGACAGAGCCCTACACCGGGCTCCGTGCTGTGAGCTTGGGATTCTCTCTTACCCTCTCTCTCCCTCTCTCTCTATCTCTCTCTGCCCTTCCCTGGCTCACATACTCTCTCTCTCTCTCAAAATAAATAAACATTTAAAAAAAATAATAAAAACTGTTGTCCAAAGTGACTGTGCCAGTTTATACTCTCAGCACCACTGTATGTGAGCTACTCTATATTCTTGCCAGTACTGGTGCTGTCAGTGTTCTTAATTTTAGCCATTCTGGTAGATGTGAAATGACACCTAAGTGTTTTAATCTTTTCTACCCAAAGTCATGGTAAAAAGAGGGTCCTGAGACACATTTTGCAATCTAATGTGTGGAGTAGACTTGTAGTCAGATCTCAGTCAAAGCTCTAGTTTCAGCATCTAGCTGGCAACACTAGACAAGGCTTGCAAGCTCAAGCTCTCCAGGTGCTTTTAATGCAGGTGGTCTTCCAACTTCACTTTGATAAACAGTGCTGGGGAATAAGTTCCATGTATTTCTGATGTATCCCTTCCAGTGGAGTCCCTTTTAGGTTGTGATAAATACTTTCTTCATGCTTTGGTCACCCTGAGTTGAAAAAAGCATTAACCTATGTCATGATCTCTAAATATTTTATAATTTTTATGCTACTGCCAGGAGAGATAAAATTGGCTGACAGGTCAGACCAGCCAGTTGGACATTTTCGCCTACTCTGCACGCTCCTGTTGAGAAAAACAATGTTTGGCCCATCAATGGGCAACCTATTGACTCGCCTACATGGTTCTTGGCAAGCACCCATGGACAGAAATGGATCAGAGCTGGTCCCCATACACTGACACAGGAGTCAGCAAGAGTACCTTGCCTGTCATCTGTGTTCAGCTAACTAAGCCCAAGCACCAAGAACTGCACACCTGATTCTGTTCAGCTGTAAAGAATATGTATAAAGACATATATGTTACTGAAGTTTTGATGTGGAGAGATGTTATAATCAGATCCCTGAGCTAAAATGAAGCAGCCTTTCCTTTGCAGGGTGTGTTTAGATGATAAGAAACAGAAATACGGAGACCCACCACTTGGCTACTCTATCAGCAAACACAGTTGGTCATGCATATAAGCACAGGGACAAGATTACATAATAGGCATTATTGTAAAGCATTATGATAGACTTTCACGTGTGTTTTATTCTGACATCTTTCTGCTTTACGGTCACACCTTGTATCTCTATATAGATACAGATATATCCTGAGAAGATTTGGTAGCAAGATGATGACCAGTAAAGAGAGGGAAAGGGGTGAGACAGATGGCATAGTGGGAAACACTGGGCTTGTCACCTGAAAGTTAACTCCCAACTTCCCCACTTATAAGCTGTAGGAGGGAATTTTATGGGCAAAATATTTAACATATTCAGGGTCCCAATTTCCTCATCTGTAATATGGAAATTGTGACATTTATTTTATAGGGCTACTGTAAGAAATCAATAAGCTGATGCTTGTGGAAGTCATCTAACCTGCAGCCTAAACATTACCAGGACTCATATGTGGACTGAAACTGACAATGTACACCATGGGGACATAATTCTATTTTGAAGCCACCCAAGCTGCCTTTCTACCTCACTGGCAGAGGTTCAGAGATTATATAGGTAATTTAAATTATTTACGCATCAACTAATTCTATTTCTATTCAGATGCAAACCTCTTTTCTATTGGAAAAGAGGTGGCTGACAGACCAGGTGGTGTCCTCACATTGTGAATGAAAGCCTGAAAACATTCCACACTCTCCTCACATAGCTTTGGTTAGAGTACAAGGGACAGACACTGGGTGGTGGTGGTGGTGGAATGCGTCTAAAATGTCTTAAATCCAGTAACAAGCTCTGAAGTCCAGCTGAGCCATTCTACCATTTCCTTGTTCTTTCTTTGTTACAGGAACATGGTAGGAATGCAAATTCTGATTTAGAAGGGGCAGTAAACAAGTAAGCAAAATGCTGACTGATTTAAAAGTGGATTTACAAGAAGGGAGCAGGGAGCAGGTGCTTCTGCTTGGGTAAGGTGAAGCAAGAGACTTCACATCTGAACTGGCTATTGAAGGATGGGTTGGAGTTCACCAGATAGTTGAGGGAAAAAGAGGGCCCTGGGTACTGCAAAGAGGGTGAAGGATGAGAAGTTGAAGGTGGCTGGGATGTTTTATTTAAACATGGGGAGGGGGAAATGAGATCAGACAGGTAGACCAAGTAGAGTGCAAGGGCTTTCCTTAGACTTGTCACTTCCTTGAAGGCAGAATACATGTTTCATTTGCCTTTGTTTCAGCATCTGGCACAGATCCAGGCACAGATTCAGAAATATCACGGTTGGATTGGGTTTTACAAAGATAGTGGTGATTAACACCAATTAGGTGGATGGGGTGGAAAACAGAGAGGCTGGAGTCCAGGAGCTAGTTTGGAGAATGTTTCTCTAGACCCAGCTACAGATGATGAGGTCTGAACTAGGGCAGCAGAGTGGACTTGAAGAACCAGGGGAACGGTTAAAGAATACTAAGGAAGAGGAGTAACAGAAATGGGAGATAAACTGGTTATGGGCCATAAGGGATAGGGAAGAAGTGAGGGTGACTACACATTTTTAGTGAGGGAACTCAAACAGACCATTCTAATAGAACCTAAAAGATCATTTGTTGGTCTTACTTTTCTCTTTCACCATAAAGACAGTTCCCATTTCATGATTTATTTCATTTTCAATATTGTAGTCTTTCCTCCATGGCTTTCCTTGTACACTGGCAATTCTGACTAACAGGAATTTAGAAAAGTGGTCAGAAAGTCAGACACATCTGAGTGTACATCTGAGCCTGGTGCTCAAAAGCTTTCAGGGGCACCTGGGTGACTCAGTAGGTTAAGTGTCCGACTTCAGCTCAGGTCATGATCTCGCAGTTCATGGGTTTGAGCCCTGCATTGGGCTCCGTGTTAACAGCTCAGAGCCTGGAGCCTGCTTTGAATTCTGTGGCTCCCTCTCTCTCTGCCCCACCCCTGTTCATACTCTGTCTCTCAAAAATAAACAAACATTAAAAAAGAATAAAAAATAAAAACTTTCAGACCTGAGAAAGTTCTTTGATGCCCTCAGTCTTTTACTTCCTCATTTGTAAAGTAGGGATACTACTATTACTCTTCTCACCGGGTTGTCTTCATGAAGAGTTTATGGGGTCATGTATGTAACAGCCTGTGTACAATGTCTTGCTCATAGTAAGTGCTCAATGAATGTTAACTGTTTTTTTTGTTGTTTTTCTCTTTGGGTTTGTTGTTGTTATTGTTGTTACTATTATTGTAGTCACGTGTCATGGTCATTTAGCACATTTTCTGAGATACATTAAGAGCTTTCCTCTTCCTTTCAGGCTTCCCATCTATGATAGCATGATTGCCCTTTCAACCTGCACTTGTCAAACCATAAGAAACATGAATCATCTAGGTCATCTTGTCTAACTCAAGATACAGAATCTAATTTGAGAAGTCTGGGGTGGGGTCTGAGAGGCTGGATTTCTCACAAGCTCCAGGGATGCCAATGTGCAGGTCTGTGGACCACACTTTAGGGAACAAGGATCTGGATTCTCTAGACAATTCTAGAGAGGAGAGAAAAACTCAGACTGTAACCAGATATTTTTTTTCATGTATATAATTCACATTGACGAGGAAACACTTCCTGTTAGAGCAAATAGCTTCATTGGAACTACATCCTTTGTTTTCCCATCTACGCAGTTAACTCCTGTGAATGGGACCAACTCAAGTTTACCTTGTGTTTTGAGACTTTGAAATACTTGGAACTGAAATGGGTGATGAAAAAAACAAGTTCTATTTATTTTGTACACGGCAAGTGAAATCCTTGCACATCCAAATGTAATAAATATATTTTTCAATGTCTGTTCCATAATTTATCACACAATTTCTCTCTCTGCTTACTGTGGCTTATCATCAGGACAACACCAATTGGATAAGATGAAGACGCTGCCAGTAATTTTTAATATTATGGTGAAATCATATATTTTCCTAGATGGTTGATTTGATACAAGGCCTAAGCCCTGGTCCATAAATCTTTGGATGCTTGAGATTTGTAGTAATTTCATATTTAATCTTTAGCCTATCAATATATCATCAGGACCTGAGAAATGATTAAGAAGAACTTGGAAGATAAGCATGGGTGGTTGTAGATAATAACCTAATTCCAGATACATTTATAGACAGAGGACCCTGGGATGGGCAAAATAAGTCAGGTATTTTTTCCCCCTTGTATTGTTGACGACTTTTATTTAACTCCTAACTTGCATGTTGGGCTCCTTAAGGATGTTTTCTTAGGCTTTATAGATGCTGTCATGTTGTGAATGCCAATAAATGCAAAACAAAACAAAAAACAAACAAAAAAGCCCACCCCAAAACAAAACAACCCACCACTGTTGCTTTTCTGGAAATTTTATCTCATTAAAGCCTTATATTCGAGTTTTAAGATCTCCCTCAATTATATACCTTCTAGAGTGTAGGCCTTTCCAAGGGTTTGGTAGGAGGATATATATACCCTCAAGGCTATGGCTTTGCTTCATTCACTGCTGTACCCCTAACACTGAGAGTACATGACACATAACAAGTATTTTTTGAGTGACTGAATGTTTCTCACTCATTTATCAGAAGTCGCCAAGAGTCCCTTGGAAAACACAGCATTTTTGCTTGCATAGTCTGGTGTCAACTTGAATTGTTGAGATCCTCCTCCCAGATCATTTCTTGTTGGAAGGACCCATCCCAGAAAAATCCTTGGAGGCTCTGAAATGCAGACACCTTGATATCATTCCCCTGACTTCCACCTTTACAACTCAACAGTCAGCTGAGACTCAGACAGGAGAGAGCTACCTCATATTGGCCTTGAATCGTCTGAAAAAAGAAAAAAACAGTGTCTCGATTTATTCCACTTTGAGTCACCACGATCTTGCGGGAATTTAGGAAACACAAATAAACTCGAAATAGAAATGGTTGTGATCCCTTCTCCCTCCAAGAACCCTCCCTGGATCTATCACCAATGCACTCTGATAAGCACTCAAACGTTTTTAGTTTACTTCTCATAAATTCTTCCCCACCTTCCATTCTCTACGCTTTCTATAAGGGGATTTCAGGAAGTAGACATAGAAACCGCAGCTTCTTTCCAAACAAAATGTATCAACCCTGAAGCTTCAGACCCATGCTGCTCTCTGAAAATGGTTTTCTCTCAGGCCAGGAGATCACCTCCGTCTCCCCCTCTGGGAATCCAGGGAAACCTGAGCTCTTCTCCTTCACTTAGAAGAAAAGCCATAGAATAATGTGTCCTTAAATTATAATTTGCTTGCATTCGGCAGTTTCCTATCCAGCACCACAATAGTCTTCTATGTAAATCAGATTTATTTATTCATAGGCACTAGTATTCCATTACTTTCATCAAAACCAGTCAAGCTGCATTCAGCGGTTTCTGCATTCGTATAAACTAACTGGAAAAGCAATTAACATTCGCCAGCACTTTAGATAGTGGGGAGAGGGTGAGGGACCCCACCACATTCTTGATAACACAACCTCTGTAGGCGGATGGCAGTGCAAAATGACTGCTCCTCTGTGTCAAGGGAGATAAGAGAAGTGACACAGATTAAAACAAATTGTTGATCCATACCAGGGAGAAGCTAGGGAAACAATAGAAGTAAAAGCATAAATGTCAATTTGGGATGATAAAGGATACAATCTAAATGTAATATGAGAGGCCCCCAGACAAAAGCAAGAAATAGAGATTGCACATTAGTGAAGTATCAAAGTACTGGAACATTATAACACACACGCGCGCACACGCGGAGTCATATGCTCCCGGCATATGAAAATACAAGCAACACATTGTTGATTGCTCAGCAAACCCAATTATGAATTAACCGGCTATTGCAGAAATTCTCCAAAATTATGCTCATTTCAAGCTGCTCGGAAGAACATTTTGTCCCTGTGGTAAGTTTGCTTCCCATATTGGCTTCCTTTCTTCTGCTTCTTTTTTCTTTTAAGTGCCTACAGGCTACACACACACACACACACACACACACACACACACAGCTGCCTTGATTGTGAACCTAACGGGGGGTTCTGGCCAAATGCTCACCGGTCTGTCTGATAGAAAGACTAAGAGAGAGGTCAAGCCACAAGGTTAAGATCTCAGCTTCCAAAACACTGCCACGTGGCTGCTGCCTCCCTTCCTGGTGGCATGCTGGATAAGTCAAAGTCTGAGAATTCATTCCTACTAATTACTCTAGTATCATTTCTAGTCCTGTCTTTATGGTGACAAAAATCAAACCATGGGCTCAGCTGTGGCTCCATCTAATATAATCAGTGAAACTGGCTAATATAGCAGGTGGAGCTTATGGGGGTGTATGCAGGTGGCAATGTGTCCCACCCCCCTGCCCTAGTCTGCAGCTCATTCTTGATGGGCCTCAAATGTCAGCGTGGTTATTAATTACAAGAGTGGTCAGCATGATGCAGGGGAGCCTGGGAATTGGCCACATTCTGGAAAAGTTCTGTGTTTGCTCAACACACATCTCAGCACCTCCTTTTATGGACCAGTGGTAACTGTTCTTATTTACTCAATTTAATTGTTTTGTTTTAATGAGAAAGGAATATAAACAAACCCTTCTTTATCTCCCCAATGCAATGCCAAAAATGCATATAGAAACCAATGATTTGAAAGGCAGGCTATGTGTTGTTTTATTATTATTTAAGCTTCCTTGAGCACTAACTTTGTGCTAAGTACTATAGTACTATACTAAATATCACACATCAGTGAACAGGAGCAGTCATTGTCCTCTCCAGCCAGTAATAACAACATTAACCATAGTAGTGATAATATATGCGGATGGTTACAAAAAAATTCTTCACTTTACAAAATAATTTGCCACAAGGTGTCCTTATACAGACTTTCCTCAACATATTGGAAATATTTTTTTTAAAGTTTTATTCATTTTGAGAGACAGAGAGGCAGAGAGGAGAGAGCAAATCCCAAGCAGGCTCTATACTGCCAGTGCAGAGCCCAATGTGGGACTTGAACTCATCAACCCTGAGATCATGACCTAAGCCAAAACTAAGAGTCAGATCACGTGACACTGAGCCACCCAGGCACCCACACATCCTTCTTCCTACTCCCTTATCTGAAGTGGAAATAAAGTCCTTAAACTTAGCAACTATTATTTTAAAATTACCTGTTATTTATTACCCATTATTATTAAAAATTACCTATTATTTAAAAATGACTTTATTTGGCTTCTTAGGGAATGTTCTCTTGGGCTAGAACAGGGATTTGCAAGTTACTCTGGATTCTACAGGCAACTGGCTGGGTGAGCAAGACTTTTACTCTACCTCAGTTTCCATATTATAATTTAGGAATGAGGGAAAAGGAGGAGGAGGAGGAAAACAAAGCTCCTCTGAGAATTCCTCCTTTCAAAGAATTGTCAGGTGCTTCTGATGCCTGATGGCATCAAAGATGGGGCCTCCACAGTTTGAAAGGCACTGGCACAGCATCCCCCTTCAGGAAAAGGTTTTCCTTCCTACCCTCTTCTAACCTCTTCCCTACACACCTCTGCACACAGGCCCTGAGTGAGAAAGCCAACTCAGCTCTTTAAGTAACAACAACAATGCTGAAATCACAGCCTCAGATGCTGCTATTCTGTGGATGGCAGAAGGCTGGGCAGGTGGTTTGCTCACCCTGAGAAGGAACTGAACTGCCCCGTCAAGGGCAGTGGACCACTGAGAATAAGTAAGGCCTCCCAAGGATTTTCTTTTTCTCTTTTCTTTTTCTTTCTTTCTTTTTCTGTCTTACTTTTTTTTTTTAAATCTGTTCTAGCACCTCCCTCCCTCTCAGGATGAGCCTAGCTCTGCACACTGGCGTCTCAACCTTTCAAGGTGAACCTCTACTCCTGGAGATGTGCTTCCCAGCAAAGGCTGGGGGAGAAGGGAGGGAGGGGGTCCAGATCAAAGCCGGCTTTGAAGTGAGTATAATTTTTGGAATGTTGCTAAGAGTGTAACACACAGTTCAGCAGGAAATTGGCTCTGGAAACAGCTTTGTAGTTGCTCCCCGGGACTGATGATTTCCCTGACCTGGTGGCAAAGGTGCGGAGCAGAACAGTGGGGGAGATGAAGATTGCGGACTCTCACCGATCTGATTTAAATTTTTCCAACCAGGTCCTTTGGCTCTGACTCGCTGAACAAATGTGTAGTACAATGAAGGCTGAAACAAACCCCAAGAGAAACTGGGGCTCTTTCAACAGCTTCTGAGCAGGTCCCAGGACTGGACAGGAAAGGCAGTACGAACATTTTGCTTTCCGTAGCAGATTGGATAAAGGTATGTGGTAACGCAAATAGCGACCGTTCATGGTTGATTATGTGTCAGACCCTCTGCTCAGTGGCATTCAGCATCAAGTGACAGTCCACAGAAAGTGCTTCAAGGGTACCTGGCGCACAGCACGTGTTCAATATAAATTATCAGCTTCTTCAATCCTCATCACAAACCTGTAAATTAGCTACTGTTTTGTGCTCATGTTACAGATTACAAGTAGACTTACTTCCCCAACGTCAGATAAAATGGCAGCATAAGTAATCAAAAGCATACCGGTCAAAATCTGAACCCACATTTCATACTTATATACCATATGTCTTGCATACAGAGCGAGCACAGTTAACAGTAAGGTCCATTTTAGAACAATTCATGCCCTCCAAATTAAGGAAATACTGGAGTTTCATAAAATAAAATCCTGAGTATGTTTTCCTATAGAAAAAAAATAGAAGACAGATAGTCTTTCTTGTTAGTACACAAGTTTTCCTCTCTCAGGGACGCTGTGAGGGCTGCTCTTTTGGTTTATGCTTTTAATTCCCGTTGTTGTTATTGTAGTAAGGGGAGGGACTGCAGAGTGGGGATTAGTGTATAATTGGTGAATCGATACAGGGGAACAAAAGATTTTTCTGGGAAGGGGAGATCTAGCTGCACGCTTTGAATATCAGTGGAGTAAGAGAGGCCAACGCCAGCAGAAGGGAGCTGGTAGTTGGTGGGGTGTGTAGAGGAGAAAAGAAATTCAATATGGAGCAAACTTCATCCAACAGGAGGAGAAAAGACACTTCCAAGAACGGATTCAGACACCTTAAATGAAAGCTTGGTTGGGATGAGATGTGACCATATGTTGTCAGGGATTTAATTTCTTCCTTTTCCTCCTATCTCTCCAACTCCCTTCTCTGTCGCTGTGGACTGAAATCACTTTGACAACACTATGTCTACTTGTCCTTCATGTGTAATTTGGGCTCTACCTCTTCTTGCATTAATGGACCTTGAGAAGTTAGCACCTCAGGGCCAGGAATAAACTGAAGCTTCTCTTTCCCATCATTTTATGCTGTTTTCTTTGCAGCCAAACGGGGAATGAGGGTGACCTGAAGGGTGGGTGGTAGGTGCAATAACAGCCCCCTAAAGATGCCCATGTCCCCATCCCCAGAACCTGTGACTATGATAGGTTACAAGGTGTTATGAGTTGAATTGTGCCCTCTCCCCACACCCCACAAAAAGTATGTTGAAATTCTAACCCCTAATACCTCAGATGAAACTCTGCAGATGTAACTAGTTACGATGAGGTCATATTCGAGCAGAGTGGGCTCTTGATCCAATAAGAATGATGTCCTTTTAGGGAAAAGGCTTTGTGAAGATACAGAGACACAGAGAGAACACTATGTGACTATGAAGTCAGAACTTGGAGTTCCTACAAAGCCCAGAAACACAGAAGATTGCTGGCAAGCTACCAGAAGCTAGGGAGTGGTGGGGGAAGTCTCCTCTACAGGTTTCAGAGAGAGCATGGTCCTACTGACATCTTGGTACTTAGACTTCCAGGCTTTAGAGTTGTGAGCCAATGAATTTCTCTTATTATAACCCACCTGGTTTGTGGCACTTCCTTATGGGAGACCTAGAAAAGTGATAAGGATGGCAAGGGGGAATGAAGGCTGCAGATGGAATTATGGTTGCTAATCAGCTGTCTTTAAGATGGCAAATTATCCTGGGTTATCTGGGTGAGATAAGTATAACCATAAGGGTTTTTATAAGTGGGAGAAGGAAGCAGAGACATGGCATGAAAAAGACTCAGCCTGACACTGCTGGTTTTGAAGATGGAAGAAGGAGCCATGAGCCAAGGAATCCCCTACAAGATAGAAGAGACAAGGGAACAGATTCTTCCCTAGAGCCTTCAGAAGGAATGCAGCCCTACTGACACATTGACTTTAGCCTCTTCAACTTATTTCAGACTTCTTACTTGCATAATTGCAAGATAATAAATTTTGTGTTGTGTTAAGCCACTAAATTGTGGTAATTTTTTACAGTAGCCATAGGGAACTGAAACAGGGGGTGATGCTGCACCTGCACAAGGAAAACTCAGAGTCAGGCATGCCCCAGACCAAGTACAATATAGTAGAAATGGGAAAACTCAATCTCTTTTTAAAATATTTTTTAAAAAACGTTTATTCATTTAGAGAGAGAGAAAAAAACACATGAGCAGGGGAGGGACGGGGTGGGGAGAGGGAGAGGGAGAGGGAGAGGGAGAGGGAGAGGGAGAGGGAGAGGGAGAGGGAGAGGGAGAGAGAGAAAATATATCCCAAGCAGGACACGCTGTCAGCTCAGAACCTGATGTAGGGCTCGATCTTATGAGCCTTGAGATCATGACCTGAGCTGAAAGCAGACACTTAACCAACTGAGCCACCCATGTGCCCCAGGGAAAACTCAATCTTGGTTGAGCCCCCACTTCACCCCCTTTACACCTAACTGGCTCTTCAGTTCAAGGCACAGAGAGGATGGCCTCTTCTTATACATGTAACAAGAGTAGTACTAACAACAATAGCTGCTCACATGTACTGATTTCTCACCAGACACAGGTGCCATTCTTAGCACTTACATAATTCCTTGCTATAATCTTAGTATTAGGTCCTGCCCTTATTTCCACCAAACTGATGAGGAAACAAAGGCAAAAGATATTATAAACAGAAAACTTGACCTAAGTTACACAGATAGTCAGTGGAGCCTTGACTGCAATGGTCAGAAATGATGAGTTTGTGAGAATTACAAGTCTCTGGAGTGAATGGGCCTCCTGGAGAGGGGATGGCCAGACTGAGCTGGAGAAGAGTATGCAACTCTTGTCTCCTTTCTACATGTGACTACACTGAAGGGGAAAATCACATTGCAATGTGCCAAATACTTCAGTATAAGCTTTCTATTGTTTTAATTTCTCCACCACAAACTAGCAATAGATCAATGCTGAAGATATTCAAAATCTTGATATTGGTTTCAATTCAAAGTTGGCAGTAAGTGGATTGAGAAATGGGAACATGCTGCTCCCCCCTCCCCCATTTCAACCGTGGTGCCAATATCCTGCCGAGAGAGGGATAAAAAGAACATCTGTATAAATAAATATGCTTTGTAACATCACTTAAACTGATTCTTCCTGCTTGATATTAAAATATCATGGGTGATAGTATGTGAAGCTTACTGCTTTCACCACTTTATCAAAGTTTATAAAACCCACTGATCTTTGGCATGGAGTTAACACACTCAAATCCCATGCAAACAGGATGCACTCAGTCATATAGTCAAGGCTCTGGACTATGTAAGAAAAAGAGGCAGGGGCATGAAGAGTTAAAGTACTCCAACCAGCTAGCTGGTCAGGGAGCTTGGGTGGGTAACCCTGTGGTTCACAACATCATGATTGCACTACTCCATCTCACTGAGGTTGCTGCAGAGTTTTGCTGGAGTCAAGATGCTGAGGAATGAATGCCTCCATGTCTTCTAAGAGATACCCCATCATCCATCACTTCATGCTTGCCTGAACCTCCCTTGCTGTTTGGCCAATCCTGTTCCACTTGGGAATGCCTTCTCCTTTCTCTGCCCTTGCCCAAGGTATACCAGTGGCTGGCATAAGGAATAACGATCAGAGCATATACTCTGAGTAAAGCACTTCGACTTTCCACTTGCTCTTGAGAGAAGGAAAAGGTACCTTGGATTTCTATTTTCAAAACCACATTGGACTAAAATTACCTTAAGCTCCCATCCTTTCCTTTGTTTCTTATATTAACATCTAACTTACCTCTAATCCATTCCTTGGATATCTCTGAAGTTATTCTGCAGCATTTTTTTTTGCATGGCTATGAGGTTCTGAGATCTCAGAACACAGAGATAGCAGACTTGTGCCCTGACCTTAGGGAACTCAATGTCTCTGAAAGGAATATGCAAAATAATGTTAACTCACTCACTGCCTCTTCCCACTGACTTTGTCTAATGCATTTCATCAGCATGTGTTTACTCAGTGCCTACTATGTGCTAGCATATGCTACTTGCTGGGGGATCCAACATGAACTAGAGAGGGCATGGTTAGTGACCCCTCAAAGAACTTCATTCAAGAGAAACTTAAAATGAATCATTCATGGGTTGTAAGTCTCCGTTCCTGGTTGTACATATTTCTGTAGTCTAACAGTGCCCCTGGAAGGCAAGGACACTGTCAGGCACAAAGAAAACATCAATAAATATTCATTGCATGAGTGACTGCTGGGGGTTGACTGCCCACAGCTTCCTGCACCCCTCTATGGGCTCTCCTATTGGTGCTTCCAGGATTAACCGAGGGTATCTCAGTTGTAGTGTTGGTGCCTAACACAGAGCAGGTGCCCAACAGATATTTGTTGGTCTCATTTGGATTTATCACCTCACTACCCACTCTACAGCATGAATTGTCATTTCTGTGCAATGATTCCATTCTACAGTAATAATTAAAACCACAGGCGGTTATATTTATATCAGGAAAAACATGATATGATCATCCCTTATCACAAAAGGAAATATAAAATCATTCTTAATTCTAGAGATTGTTGCAGTTGAAAAAAAATTCAAATCTTCTAATAAGAAGTTTATATTTTGAGCTCTTAATAACAGGTTTTTGATGCATAAACATGCTTTTTTCCTAGGATTTGTTTAACCAAAAAATATGTATTCATAAATTGCATAGTCCTCAATTTAGCAGAGATCTAAAGAGAATCTGAGAGTAATGATAGGTTCTTGCTCTTATGAATTTAACTGTGCTGCCATGGATTTACTTATTTTAATGTAACTTAGGATAAATTATTCCTCTATAAATATAACTCTTTCAAGATTCAGAATATTTCATTCTGTGGAAGGACATGATACAGTATCAGTATTCAAAACAAAGGATGCTAAGTGTTCAGAACTATGTGCCCATAGAAGAGTGATTTAATAATAGTAAAATTGTACTATAGGGTTGTGCTTCCCTTTTTTGGAGAAAATGAATATGAACTGAACTATAAGTTAGTGGGTTTCAATGATGGCTCCTTTTGTGCAACAGCAGTTTGAATCTTGGATCCATAAAGAAATTCAAGGATGTTAGAAGTTCTTCTCCCAAACAGAACCTACTTTGCATGTCTTTATCCTTTTTATTTATAACAGAGAAAAAGAAAGTATTAAATACACATTTTGAAGAGGCAATTATAGTAAGTTTTGGCATCCTGGTTACCCCAGGGAATCACATCTGTGAGACTGCCATTTTACGTGATTATTACCCTGAAAAACAAATGCATTTCAACTTGCATGCCGATTTGATTGATTAGTAGTGGCTGCTTAGAGGACTGTTGAGAAGTATTGGCAGGCTGCATCTGCTCCCAGTAGGAAAAAGGGGGCTTTGATCGATTAGTGATGTCTGCTCTGGGTGCAAGAATGAGAAGTGATAACACATGTGTTTAGTATCTGCCAAAATGAATTGTAATGCCAAAATCAGGAGAGAAAACTCATTTTTTTCTGGTATTGCTGATATATAATTAAGCTACACATCCAAACGGGCCAGGTTTTTATAGAAGTCAAAATTAAGACCTATGCAACTTCTATCCTAGAAGTCAAGTCACTGGTCAGTAATTGTATAATAAGTCCAGTTTGCTCTTAAATTAAAAAATACATATATGTACTGACACAAAGTCTAACACTGTGTACAAATGTAGTTTGTGTTGGAAAAAAGCCTTACTCACAATTGCAAATCCAGGCATGAACTTCCAAAGGCTTAACTTTCCCTAACCACCTGACTTCTAATAATAGTCTCTTGTTCCATCCATGATTTAAGTGCTACCCTGAAGTTATTTATTGTTTTCTACCAAATAAAACTATTGGTTCAAAATCCTATTTATAGTCTGCAGGATAAAATCCTGCAAAGTTCTGCATTTGGGTGATAGAATAACACCTTAGTTTGTATTAAAATCCCAACTATGTGTACCTTTCACTTAAAAATTAAACTCAAATACAGATTTGATGACTAAAAATACAGATTTGATTGTTAAATGAAGGCTACTCCTTAAGGCTCAAAGAGAACTTCTAACTGAAAGAGTGCTGCCAAATAAGAATGAATGGTCACACAATTATAAATGAAGGCCAAGAGTGGAGAACTGACAGAGTAGATCTCTTTAAGAGTAATTTTACAGTGACATTGCAACAATACTTTTGATAATCCTTCATTCTCATAAGCAGGGAGATTAAACACAATGATTACATTATGCAGCAGGACAAAGTGATTGTAGCTACGATTTTGAAAGTAAGACAATGATCAGACATTTAGCCCACTAACCCTAGCCAGTTTAATGTCCAACTTTAACCTTTGACACAGTATCAAGTAAAAACTAAAAACAACAACAACAACAACAAACAAAACAAAAAATCTTCTCTGTAGCATCCAAGATTTAAAGAATTGTGCTGTGAGTTTCTAGTTTGTTTCTCTCCTACCCTTAGAAAAGGAAGCTCTATCCCTTGGAAAAGAATAAAACTAGTTCAATTTTTGCTTTAAGAAAAAAGAGAAAAGAAAACGAAAATATAAAATTCAGCAGAAATGTCACACTGAGGAATCATAATAAGCATTAAGCATTATTTAAGTCATGCATAACCACTAAAATATATGACCCCTTTCCATAAATTGAAAGGCACTGTATTCAGCAGATTATGGGCCTCAAATGCTGAACTAAGGGAAGCTCCTAAGATGCCCATGCCTTGTAGACCTACAGATTAACTCTGATCCATGGTAGCTTTCTCTCCAAGCAAGCACTACGCTCTGCCTGGAGAACTGCCAAGGCTGGGCTTTCTTTTCTCTTCCGTCAGGGGATATTTGTTGAGAACCTGTATGCTAAGAGCTGTGTTGGGGAGAGGGAGGGAGGGAAGGAGGCAGGGGAAGAGAAGGTAGAGGTGTGGATTCAGACCTTCTCCTCCAAGGATTTACAGCCTGCTGACATCTGGCAAATAGTCTCCAGAAGACACTTTAAGGCTCATCCATTGCTAATGGAATGTGTGGTTCTGACAAGAGAAAGGCTAGAACCGGCTGATTCTGACAACAAAGAATTGGCCAGAAATATTACACACACAATCAAAGAAAATGCTTCACTCAAAACTAACTTTGAGACAGAAAATGTGAGCTCTTGAAAGGACCCTAGAAGATCATCAGGTTGAACATCCTCATTTTACCAATGAGGAAACTGAGGTATATTGACAAGTGATTTGCTCTCTTGTGGTTGTTTTGCTATAACACATGGTGTCTTTATGCAACAGAGAACTTCATGTTTTCCTAAGAGCTTCAATGCTTCAGCTCTATCAGATTTAATTAAGTTAGGGTAGCATTATATTTAAAAATTAGTTGTGTGGCTATCAATACCGAGTTGGTGATACTTTAATCTCCATGGTGGGGCAGCAGGACAGAAGATGGGGTAATACTTCCTCCTGAATTCTTAGGCCTATGAATATGCTATAGTACTTTACAAAGGCATATATTTTCATTTTCAGGATGACTTAAACAAACTAAAGGCTGCAAGACCATCTTGACCAGACAAAAAATTTTTTTGCCTACTTTTATATATACCACTTTTTATTACCGAGTTGGCATCATGAGTGACAACATCTAAAGTGACAATGTTCAGCTTCTGATGCAGGATTTTGCAAACTAGGGTCTGTGAGTTCAAAAATGGAGATGTAAGGACACGGAGTTTAACACTTCAGATTTATGCTCTCTGAAGTTGATATTCTTCCTTCATTTGAAATGTCATCTGCTGTACATCTAGCATAGAGGGTCTATTTAATGAGACTCTATGGCAGTTCTCAAAAATACCTACTCCCAATCTCTCCCCTCTCCTTTTCCTAGTTTTCTCTTCTCTCTATCTTAAACAAGAGAATGTAATATAGCCAGTCAGCAGAGAGCCTAAAAAGAGAAATCAGAAGCAACATGGGGCATCATTCGCATTGGACACCTCGAATGCACAACTTTACATACAGAACAATGTGAATGGCTCCCCCCTGGAGTTATCCACTCTGCTGTGTTGAGCATGCTTCTAGCTGAATCAGATGGTCTGTGTGGAGTCAAGATCTTGACTCTTAAGCCTCATTACAGACACTGAGGCCAGAGTGGGTAGGAGGTGCAGATGATTGCTTGGGAATGCTGTCCTTGAGTAGTTTTGTCAAAGGAGAAATTGAGGGGTTTGATCGTGGCCAATGAGTTCCAGGTTGGTGGATAGTGGTGCCTTTCTCAGAAAATCAGGGGTTGTACTCGGGCAAACAGGTGCACAGGCTAATTGTCCGCTCCCCAGCAGAGTTTGCTAGCCACTGGAGAGCAGGCCTGCGCCTTAGGAGCTCTTTGAAATGTTCACTGATTTGATTGTTTAGCACCACCCACAAGAGGCTCTTAATTGCATTCCTAGAGCATTGGCTTTCTACTGAAATTACTTAAAACACAGCTTAAGTGTTAAATCTGAACTGTGTAATGTGCAATTGAGGGTTTTTATTTTATTTTTTTTAAATAACCTCACTCCTGGCTGCCTCCTTGTAGGAAGCACTGACAGGTTCAGTGGGAAATCTTGGGGCTGGCGCACATTATAAGTTATCTCCTGCAGGGTTGGCAGGTGTGAGCTATGTCAAATAAATTTATTACAGTCTGTGCTAATAATGAAAATTATAGAAAAGCAAGATGAAAGTGCTCTACAGCCAGCTAATTTGAAGCTACCTTACTAGACAATAACAAGCTTCTAACAGTTTTTCCTTTTTTTAAAAAACACTAATTATGCTTAATGTTCCCTGTCGCATTAGCTTTCATGGTAATTATATTTCAAAACTTTTGCAATTAGGGTGCAGTTAATATTGTGGAATATTGCAATTATTTTTCATTGTGACACCTCTATTGAAAACTGGTGGCATAATGATCACATTGTTCAACTAAATCAGAACTGTAGAAATATGGCAAATGAACCAATTACACATTATTATTTCTAATTACAGATAATGTCATTTTCTCCGCTTTTGTCCAAAAGAATTTCTCAAACACAGATATCCCGAATTCTCCTATTTGTAGAGACTCCTTCATTTTCTCATCCACACACTGGTATATTCTTATATTAGTGCCTTGCTTGCTAAATTTAAAAAGGTCTCCTAGGGATTGCTTGACTTTCCTTGCGTCACCCCCACCCCCCTCTGGTGGAATTTTTAAGCCAGATGCTCTCATTGAAAAAAAAATCCCAGCCTTGGCCCAGCTATCGACAGCATGCCACCGCCACGAGCTGGTGTGAATCTAGCTTCTCATAATCATCATTCATGACGGCTCATTTTTATTCATTCAACAGGTCGAACCTCTCATCTCATTAGCAGTAACTTGCTATGTCCAAAATACCTCCTAAATAACACCAATTTCCCTCTTTCCACCACAAAAGAATGAGGGTGGGGAGCTGATTTTTTTTACCTAGAAGTTTCTATCTAGGTATTTCTGACTGTCTGAAAACTGAATGAAAACCAATGAAGGTTTCCAGGAAACAGTTATGTTTGGATTTGGGGATTTTTTTCCCTTTTACTTAGAATATTTTCATATATGGTCTCCCTAATAAAAAAGATTGGGACCATGAAATCATTGGGACTCAACATTCCCATTCACATGGTGGTATGAAATGCTGTGCAATTTCATACTTCAACCATGTCCTGAGAAATGCAGGCCAGACATTAATATCCAGCTTTACAGATAAAGAAACTGAAGCTTGAAGAGTTTCCCAAGGCCTTATATCTAGTCTGTGGCCATCAAGATGAGAGAAGCTCTCTTGACTTCCAACATCCTTGTAGTCAGGGAGACCTATGATCCCATCTGGCCAGGGGCTGAGGGGTTCCTGGGATGCAGCTCTTTCAGAGTTAACATCAGTCTGGTCCCTGGCCAACTGGGATGATAATTCACTCTAACTACAGTTGAAGTTAACTTGTCTCTGAATGGGGAAACATACAGGTGAGAAATTTTCTACATTGGGCTCCTTTTAAGTTCTGACTTTTCAGAGTAGGTGACAGAGCTATAAGTGGGAAATAGGGAGAAAGAAATAAAAATGACCGTCAATGCTGGATTTCACCACCTTCCTTACTGTTTTCCCAATGAGCTTGCAATCTCTGTGAGCAAGAGGTGGTGGGCATTTTTTTTTTTCATGTAGGCTTTAGCACCTCACTCTCTCTAGCCTATGGTAGGTGCTCAATACAAGTTTGTGAAATATTACTAATGTTAATAGCTTGTGTTTATAGAACCCTTATTAAATTACTTTGCTCAGTAACATAAATGCATTTTCTCAATTAATACACATACCATCTTACTGAAGAAAGTATTATGCTACTGTTATTCCTTCTACACCAGTGAGGAAACTAGAACATAGAGGGTCCAGGTAACAGGGTCACTGTTGCCCAGGTAGGGGGTTAGTAAGGCAGATAAGGATGCAGTTCTGATGTTTCAACAGCCCACACTCTTAACTATATGATAACACTTTGGAAAGAAGGACACTCATGGCTTATCTAACCCTGTGGTGGTGTTGACTCTCTGGGAGTCCGAAGGCAAAGCATCTCATTTAGGGGAAACAAATTTTCTACTTTGCTGCCTGGGGAACAGAAGTGGGCATATATTTCTCTGTTTGCTCATACTCTTGGTACAGCAGAATAGTTTTGCAGGTACACGGCAATGTTTGGAATTTCTCTGTAATCTAGTCTTGATTAAATTCACCTCTCAGATGAGCCCCTACAACCTCCTAACTATTCCTCCAGCTTCTATTCTTGTTATTCTCCAATCCTTCCCCATCAGTCTGAGTGGTCTTTAAAGATGTAGTCAGAGGATAGCACACAATGCTTAAAGTCTATCAATAACTTCTCATTGCCATTGAAGCAAAACCTGAACCTCATGCCGTTTGCCTGTACTAGTGCCTTAATGTTCAGGTCCATGAACTACCTGAGGACTCAGGCTAGTGCAATGCCCATTCCGATTCAAAAGGTCTGGGCTGGGGCCCAGATTTTATATTTTTAATCGGCTCCCAGGTGATGCAGATGCTGTGGGTCTGACTTCCATCTACTTTCCCTCTTATCTCAGGCTCTATCTAAGCTTCACACAATTTCTTCTGGTTCCTCAACATGACCAAGAGCTTTCCTGGCCCATTCTTTGCTATTCTTTTTTTTTTTTTCCTAATTAATTAATTAATTAATTAGTTTTGAGAGAGTGAGCAGGGAAGGAGGAGAGAGAGAGAGAGAGAGAGGGAGAAAGAGAGAATCCAAAGTGGACTCTGTGCTGACAGCAGAAAGCCCAATGCGGGGCTTGAACTCATGAACTGTGAGATCATGACCTGGGCCGAAGCTGGACACTTAAAGGACTGAGCCACCCAGGTGCCCCGCTTTGCTATTCTTTGTAGGAAAACAAAAGCCTTCCCACTGTCTGCCCCACCCCTGAAACCTTGTTACATGGTGATCTCAATTTTACTTTCCAGATTTAGGCTTAATGTCACCACTTCAAAAGTCTTCCTCTCTATTCTAAGGAGAAGTGTGTGTGTGTGTGTGTGTGTGTGTGTGTGTGTGTGTGTGTTCTCAGCATCTGGTATATTTTTGTCACAGCACTCACACTGGTTATCATATTTTTATTACTCCAAGATTTTACATTCCCCTCTAGAATAGCAGCTTCATAAAGGCAGGGGCTACCTCCTTCTTAGGTACTATGAGGCCCATAGTGCTTAGAAAGGTGCTGGCTGGGGTAGGTGTGCAGCGATTATTAGATGAATGAACACGCTATCCAGTCAAATGGTGGATTTACTTTACATCAAAACATTCATGGGAATTGCTACAGTTTGAACTGCATTTCCCTTAGGCTGCCAAAGCTATTTTTCCCAGGAGTACAGAATAATATGTAAAAATGCCAGATTTGTTTTCCTGTTCGGAACAAATACAGCCAACCTAAGTGCCTCGCTCCTTTCATATAAACCGGGGGAGTACAAAAGCAAACTGTCACACACGATCACTTTCCAGGCGGAGTTGAAGCATTGCAATATGAAAACAGGTTCCCCTTCATAAGATACAGAGAGCTCCAAAACATTTAAGTGACATCGGGTCTCATTCTCGATGAGTCGGCTGCCATAACACTTTATTTATACAACTCATTCCATTTCTCTGAGGAGTTTTACAACCATCTTATCAGTTTTCCTCTTGAGGAGGTAACTCCATAGGAGGGATTAATCCTCTTATACTGGGGCAGCCCCAGGAAGTGAGTTATATTACTTGTGTCACAGAGGCAGAAGCTGGAGGCCAAGGAGGCTGGAATGGCCTTGAATCTGATATCTGGAGAAGGGCAAGGTAATGAAAACGACAAGGCAACCAAGTGCACCAATCACAGCAGCAGAGATTCGCCCCTCCATCCTGGAGATTCCAGCCCTGGTCCACACCTTGAATATAGCACTTTCTACAATTGGCTTTGAGAACTTAGATTTTTTTTTTTTGAAGGGGACAGTCTGGTTCATCTCTGATACTCATGCAGCTTCTCAGGACAGAAGGTCCACACCTATGCACCCCCACCCCACGGTCCCCTCACATGCACCAACACCCGGAACCTGCTCTTAAAAAGCTGTTGCTTGTTGGCAGAGCAACTCCTTGGTCTAATTCAAGGTGGCCTGAAGAAATGCAAGGGGATTTGTTCTTCAAAATTAACCTGCGTAAATGGTGAAAAGCAAAGGGTTCAGCTCATACTCTGTTGGTGGTACAGCTCATACGCTGTTTCTGTGCTGCTACAGCATTTTGTTGGCAATATGCAAACTTATAAAAGATCCACTGTCTATTATGTTTACCCTACTATAGTTTTATCAAAAGGAAATAATCATAGATGTACAAAGCAATTTTTATAGAAGGATGATCTTTGCAGTGTTTTTTTTAACAAAAAAATGCAAAGAGCAAAAACGCCTGACATAATACATCAGCATGATGGAATAACATTAATATGATGCTGAGAATAATATTTAATAACATACGTTAATATTAATAACTAGTATTTACAAGCAATTATGAACATGCCAGTCATAGTGCTAAGCACATTATATATACTAATTTATTTTCTCTCATAAGTTTGCTATGAGATAGGTATTATCTGAAGATTAAGAAACTGAGATCTAAAGAAATTAAGACCCTACTTAAGTCACCCCATTCATCAGCATTGAAATGTAGATTCCAACTCAAATCAGGTGACCCCAGAGCCCCAAAGCTAAACTACAGTGTTCCTGTGTGCTGGTTCATGCTGCAGTATATTGCCATATGGAAGAGGGTATGTGTAGAGCAGTATCTCATGTCGGGATTTGAAAAACTGTATGACTATGAAGTTACATATAATTATGCATGTAATATATAATTATGTATAATAAATATGATGCATTTTTCTTTCTGTCCTTACATCAACAGATATTTATTAAGCATCTGCTCTGTGCTCAGGAACAGTTCTAGGTGCGAGCAATTTGTGGTAAACAATTAAGATAAAGTTTCTGCTCTTACGGATCTTCTATTTTACTATTTCTTAGGCATATCGAGAGAGAGAGAGGGACAGGGAGGGAAGCTATATATCCAAAGGTTACTAGTATCTCTGGGTGTGTCATTTTGGACAGTTTTAACTGTCTTCCTAAATCTTGTCTGTATATTCCGATTGTTCTATGTTCATAGAAAACAGAAAAAAAAGAGCATAGTTAATTCATGTCATTAATAAAAAAAAAAAAAGGTTTAAGGAATTAAAAGGCACATCCACTTCAAAAAAGACACATCCAGGCTGTTTTTACTCTCCTGTCCCCCTGGGGGCTCCCCATGTGTCCTGAACTGCCCCCTGGGCTATCACCGAATCCTCCCCCTCCCTGGCAAAGTCAACACTGGCCATGGTGCCATGGATTACCATCCACCTGCCCTGCCCACCTCTCCAGCTTTTGTGCTTCCTGAGCATTCCATCAAGATGGGACACTCCAGGCTGACTGAAGGCATGACCTATTTCAGACATTCTCTCTCCACCACAGTCATAACCAGGTACTTATTAACCAACCCCATGATTAACAAGAAAATTAAGTCTGAAAACAGGGCCAAGCCTCCAATCCTCTCACTTCAGAAACTAATCTGTGTCAGCCTCCTCGATCTAGCTCATTTGCAATTATTCCTCACAGCCAAATTTCCCTTCCAAACATGGGAAATGATATTGAAAAAACTTGCGTTTATAAATCATTACCCTAATTCCCAAATTTTACTTTGGATCATCAGAGGAGCCCTAATTAGAAAACAAATACAAATATAGAACTTCTCATGCAGGCCTGGGAAAGTTTTTTTCTTGCCTGCTGGGAATATTGTTTAACCTCTTAGGACCACAATTTCCACCTTCACAATACACAGATAATAATTCCTCCCCCACATAAGTGTTGGTGGTTTCATGTATGTAAAGTGCTTTGATGATTTTTTTTTTTTTAAATTGCAAGGGCAGTGCCAATGCTGTTTCAAATCTCTCTGGCCCCTCACATCTAAGGCTTTCCTAATGCACCAAAGTGAAAGGTTTTCCTCCGTGTGATGTTTCCAGAGGAAGATATCATTCCTTTTTCCCCCCCTTCTTTTTTTAGTGGGTTGAGGGCACAAACGGAAAGACACTGTAAGAAACGGTATGAGGTCTAACCATTTCAGGTGTGAAATGAACTTTCTCTGGCATCACCAGCAAAGAGCTCTGAGCTGCGGTGCTAACTCAACTCAGGGAGGCGAGCCAAAGCTAGAATAAAAGCCTTAATTGAGAACGCCTTTGTGTGAGCGGATTTAAGGAAGACCTTTCAAATTAATTTAACATAGTCTCTTTTATTTAATTCTCTTTGTTCAAATGTCAACTTTTTGTCAGAATCTAGTGTGCTGCTTTCTTTCTGTCCTGATGGGCTCTTGCATGCTTGCCCAGCAACATTTTCTCCATCCGGAGAGCCTGTCTTCTGTGCAGAACTCTGTCTGGAGCAACTCAGGAGGTATTTTCATCCATCTGGACAGAGACCTGCAGCCTCTGCTGGTTTTTCCACTCACAGGCAGGGTTGCTCTCTAAATGGGTCGTGCTGGTTTCCACAGAAAGGCCAGATGTCTAGTGTCAGACTGCCCTGAGTTCTCATCCAGGCTCCACCACTTTTTCTCCGTGTAATCTTGTGCAAGGTACTTGCATCTGTGTGCCTCAATTTCTCCATCTGTAAAATGGAGATACCTAGTACTTCCTGGGCTGTTGCTGAGTTAACACAAAGCACTTGGCTAAGGGCCTGGCTCATGTTAAATGGGTTGTAACCACAAGTTATCATCATTATGACTGTCGTTATGATTTTGCTGGCTTTTTCCTTACCTGACATATCTCATGCTCTGCTCCCTGCCAGTCTTTAGCATTTGATACAGTTGGTGATGCTATTTTCTGACTCCATCCCCCTACCTACTCCTTCTGTAGCTTTGATGATGTTACATCAACGTGATTGTGATTCTTCTCCTCTTTCCCTGTTTGTTGTCTTCTCTTCTATTTACTATTTTTCTGAAAATGTTGGAGGCTGTGTCCTCAGACCTCTCGCCTCCTATTGGTATACTCTCTCAGCCATGACAATCTTTCCACGGCTTCAGATGTCATTTCTGTTCAGTGACTACAACATCCCAGTATTTCTTAACATTTCTCACAGTCTGCTTTCCGTCCTTGCTCTTTTCGTCCATTCTTCCTTTCTCTCCATCTCTCTTTCTGGAATTCCAGACCCAAATTTCAGCTGCCTGTGGAGCGTCATCATCAGACCAATCCATAACTGATTGGGGTCAGATGTGTTTCCTGCCTCCCAGTAAAGGTCTTCCTACCTGAAACCCAATCTTTCTTTTCCTAAGAAGGGCCCTATGGTTTTCCTAGCCATCCTCAAGAACTCAGAGCTCCCTTTGATTTTTCCTTCTCTTTTATTCCTCCACATCCACACAACATGCAGGGTCTATGGCTTCTTTCCCGTCATGGTCCTGGCATCTCCCAGCCTCCAACGAGACACAGCCCAGTGCATTAAGCTCACTGCTGAGAGGCTGAGTTATGTCTTACATTAACCAGCTAAAGCTCTGCATTTCTGTAACCCCGCTTCCCAGTTTGTCTTACACCTGCTTCCATGTGAACCCTTCCTCAAGAGCATCTGGGGAGCTTTTAAACACCCTGGTGTCCAGGACCTTCCCTAGTCCTATTATATCAAAATCTCTGTGTTGGTACCCAGGCATCCACATTGCTTCAAACTCCCGAGGTGATTCCAATGTGTAATCCAGGCTGCCAACTACAGCTTAAAGAGAGAGCTAAGCAAGAGTCAGCTATAAGATCAGTGCCTCTCAAACTTCAGCAGATGTTAGGATCACTTGGAGAGCATGGTAAAGCACAGATTGCTGGGCTCTACCCCTAAAGTTTCTAATTCTGCAGGTGTGGGGAGGGAGGGGAAGGGGGTGATGAAATTTGCATTTCTAGCAAGTTCCTAGGCGCTGCTGATGCTGTTCGCCTGGGGGGGGGGGAACCAAACTTTGAGCATCATACACTATTCTACTGGAGGCATCTGAAGGTGAATTCACTAAGAGGAAAGTCACACTTCATTAGGTCTGAGTAGACTAAGGAATCCTAAGCAATGCTGTAACAAACGGCTCTTAGAAGATGACCCCGATTAGCAGGGGGTGACAGGCAGTCACATCCTTTGTTCACAAATCCCTTATCTCTGCAATCACTTTGTCCATAGTGAAAAGACTAAGTTAATGTTCTGACCTCACTTACAATACTTAGGGTGATACTAGGTGCCCAAGAGATGCAAAACAAACAAACAAACTATGGTACAGATTGCATGGACTGTTTGTGTGTGCTTTTCCAATTCAAATTCCTAAGGGATTTCCTAAGCTCAGGAGTTTAGGTATATCTGTTTCTCTACTTATCATTGTACCTGCATCTATCTATCTGCCTATTAATCATTTTCTTTCTTCCTCCTTCCTTCCTCCCTCTCTCCCTCCCTCCATACCCCCCCCCTTTCTTTCTTTCTTTCTTTTCTTTTCTTTCCCCTAAAATAAGGACCTTTGGACTAGGCAGCTCTCACAAATGTGGCAAAGAATATGGATGCCAACAAGGCAATTGCAGAAATATCCCATTACTGAGAAGAATATGGTTTCTCCTTTTTCATTTCATTTAGGTTTTAAAGGTAATTCTGACCTGATAGGCAGATAAATCTGTATTCAACATCTCTTGACAGAGATCATTGTAAATAGCATTCCTACACCCGAATTCTTGAGACTTTATAGCAAGAAAGAAAGATGATGAATGTAATCTGGAATGGAGTTTATAAATCTTTTCAAGACCTGATTTTTTTCCTACTTTTCTGAGCATCTGTATTACAACAAGATCTTTAGCTAATATTGTTCTTGTTCCGAAAAGCAAAGTTTATCAGAGTTGTCTTGACTGTGAGCACTTTATAAGAGGAGGATGAGTCTCTGAATTCTGAGCAGAGGAGAAAAAAAAAAAAGGTACCACAGACTGTACTCGTTCAGCTAATGGCACAAATGAGACTTAAGAACCAAATGAAAGAGTAGAAATAGCGCAGGTCCTCATTGCTTGCTAAATTGGGGGAAAAATCCTACAAAGCTAAACTAAACCAGCTCATCAGTCAGTCCTTAGTCATATTCTAAAAGTGTGGATTAATCAGGAAGCGAGGGAAGAATGGAGCAGGGCCTCTGCCTCCCATTCTTTGAAGCACGCTAGAATGATGAGCCCAACATTATAAGCCTTTCTGCCATCAGAGACCAACCGAGTTAAGCTCATTTTGGGTGGTTATAAAGATTCATGCAGCAATTATTTAGAGGCTTGCACATCCACCCTTTAATCAGGCTGGGGAAATGCACATGCTGGCTATTTTCTGAATGTTTAGCAAGGAGGAAAAAGCAGGCATGATTCTAAAAGCAATTTCTCTCTAAATGCCTTGGAATTTACACTTCCCAGTTTCTATCCCTACACTCTTTGAGGTGAATCAGAGAGCCATCTATAAAAGTATCCAGAAAGGTCCTGAGAGGTTGATAATGGGGACTGGCTTTGCCTCCCAGCTCTGACTCCCTCCAACCTCAAACACCACAACGCAGCTTCAGTGATTGTCCCAGCGAGCAAGCTCTTTTCCTTCATGCCACTTCAGAACTTTCATTCTGTATCCAAGTGCCTTTCAATAAGGGCACATTTTCACCTCAGTGTTGGACTTTAGATTATAAATGTTTCTCTTCCTAGAGGACAGATTCGAGTTCAAGTCTCCTTTCTACTGCCCCCATAATCTAGCACCAGTTCAGAAATATTTACTGAATGAATCCATGTATGAACAAATAGTAGATATCACATATTTTGGTCAGGGGCCACATATCTTCACCATGAATTTTCTTCCTTTTCTGCCTTCCATTCATAATCCATGGTTTGCAGATAAGATCCTTCCCCACCAGATTCCACCCTCATACCCAGTTATTCCCCCTGCTCACCTGAATTCAGACACACCTGCATGCAGGCTCTGCATCAGCATTTCAAGATCTCCCCAGGTGCACCATGTTAATACTGCCATGCCTTCACACTTGCTGGTGGCTTTTCCTGAAAACCCACCTGCCAGCACCAGCTGACTACTGGTCATGATTTAGGATGCCAGGCAGGTGCCAGCTCCGTGGGAGAGTTTCATCAGTCCCAGCTCCAGCCCAGGCTTGGAGGGGCCCTGTTGTGCCCTTCTCTGCTCACCCATGCTCTCACAAACTAGGTTAAGGTCTCTCTGAGGCCATGTACCTGCTCTTAGTAATGGCTCACTCCGTGTATATTGAATAATGTGTCTATAACTGTAGATTCTCGATAAATATTTGTGGGATCCAAATGAATTAGTTATATCATTTCAAGGCAGTAAAAACTACCTGAAAGAGACTTCAGCTCCTTATGCCTCTAAAAACATTACAGAAAACATTAAACATTGATTGTCACCTTTTAAGCCAGTGGTTCTCAAAATTGCCCAGACCAGCAATATCAGATACCACCACAGAACAGGTTAGAAATACGAAATTTCAAGTCCTGCCTCCTCAGAACTCTTGAATCAAAAATTCTGATATAGGGCCTAGAAATTTGTATCTTACCAGCTGTCAAGGTGATTCTAGTGCTTGCTGGCAAGAACATCTGCTTTAATTAATTACAAGCAATATTTGGGGAACATCAACTTCAAATCTTAGGTCCATTCAAATCCTAGGTCCTATGCTTGCTTTGATGGTTAGACTGATTTGGTCAAGTCAGCCAAATTCTGTGAGGTTTACTTTCTTCATCAATATAAAGCAAAGGGACCCAAGGCTAGTGACCAAAATGCCTACAGTAAATGTTTAGCAGATGTCAGTTCCTAAGTTATTGTTTCCCAAAACATATGCCATCAAAGATTCATCCCAAAAACATTGAAGAAGAGGAGGAACAACAATGCTGCCTGGTCAAATAACTGAGAAGTAAGGCATCTGTTCATGTCTTGGAGATTCTCAGTTCACCTAAGCATATTAAAGACTCTGAGAAGACTTACAACTTTTTTCAAAACTTTGATCCAGTCTTTTCCAAACTTTTTCTATTTGTTTTCTTTCTCTCTCCCCTCCCTCACTTCCATTTAAAAAGATTTTTAAAAAATGTTTATTTATTTTTGAGAGAGAGGTGGGGGAGGGGCAGAGAGAGAGGGAGACACAGAATCTGAAGCAGGCTCTAGGCTCTGAGCTGTCAGTAGAGAGTGTCACAAGGGGCTCAAACTCACAAATAGTGAGATCATGATCTGAGCAGAAGTTGGAAGCTTAACCAACTGAGCTGCCCAGGCTCCCCTCCCTCCCTTCCTTTTTATTGGGGGAGGGGAGCATGCACGCAGAGTACGTGCATGGGTAGCAGTGAGTAAGAGGCAAAAGATTAGTTTCTGGTTATTTAGGAGGACAAAACAAACAACATTTCCACCCTGGATTTGCATTTTATATTGTTTGCTTTTTTATTTGAATTTTGGAAAAAGAATGACCTCAAGAATTTTTTAGTGACATACTGAATGTTTAGAAAATATGAATTATTGTTTGGCAATCACCCAACAAACACTTATTGAATACATACTAAATGTCAGGTGCTCTCTTGGGTGTTGAGCATACAGAAAGAGGGGAAAGAACAAATCTGGATCAGAAAGGCCTGTATGAAGAGATGATATTTGAGCCAAGTTAATGAACAAGTCAGTCATGGGGAGATAAGGGGAAAGATCTAGGCATATGGAACAGGAAGAGGAAGGCTGTCAAAAGAAAAAACTTGGTGCTTCTGAAGAATGTAAAAAAAAAAAGTCTAGTGTCGTTGCAGAGTGGAAAGTATAAAGAATAGAAATATAAAAAGTTATGAGTGTTAGGCTAGCCAAATCACATCACATTAGCCCAAGCACATGGTCTGGCTTTATTCTAAGTGCAGTGAAAAACATCTTTTTACTAAATATGCTGCTTTGGCCTAATTTTTAGGCATGAGAATCTTGCCCTATATTCTTGATCTTCACTGGTGAAACTCAGAAACTTCAAACACCAGGAAAACCATATTTTTTCTCTCCATCCACCCCATCCACTCACCTATCTCCCTCAACCCTTCCTCCACCCCTCCCAAGAGTCACCTCTGGCTTCCAACATGCCAGGCACTATGCTTAATAGGTAGCAAATGTATAAAGGTAAATAAGACAAAGCTTCCATTCTTAAGGAATTGATCATCTAATAAAATACTTACAACGTGAAAGAGGCCTGGTAGAGGTATAAATGATTGTTCATTGCATTGAACTACCTTGCCATATTTCCCAGAGAGTCAATATGCATACTGGGGCTAAATCTTTGGGTGGAATGAAACAGCACAGACTCTGATTACTTACTACGTACAATGTGTTATTTGACCATCTTCAAAACCATGAGAAGCATCATTGTTTGGGTCCTGAACTTGCATAGAGCACAGGAACTAGAGTAATATGAATTCAAAGCTGACACATCAAACTTAGTTCCTCTGTCACCCCTAAGACCTAATCTTCCTTAGGGGTTGGATCCCGTACTTGAATGATTGTCCCACTACATAGTTTTAAAAGCCCTTGGAAATTATTTCCTTCTTTATTTCATTAACCAACGTCTTTTCCCCTCTAACACTTTCTTGAAATGCCTCTTATAAAAAACTTTTTCTGTTTCCTGTGGCAAAGGAAAGGAAGAAAAATAGTAGCAACGAAGCATATGCTAAGGTAATTTAAGAGTTGTGATAAGCCAAAAGGAAAGATAAACAGCCTCCAGAAACCCACAAAGTTAAAGAGGTTGTTCCTTTATAAAGAAGTCTAATTGGACACAGCAGGAGTCTTGATCAGTGTGCCTAGTTGTTTTATGGGCAGAATTTTCTACTACAATGTAGGAAGTTAAAGTGTGTATTCGAATAACTTCTCTGAAATTGCTTTTCTCACATCCATCATTCAACCTTAAACTGGTATGAGCAATTGTGGAAGGGGTAGGATCATGGAAATGTATGTATAAACACTACTCTTGAGGTATGTAATGACCATACAGTTTGGTATGCCAACTCTTTGGAATCTGCCAACTCTTTGGCTTGAGCAGCTCCTCAGTTATTGTCTCATTTTGAATTTCTCTTGTGATTTCTATAGTCCGTGAATTCTGAGTAGCCCAACCCCAACTGTTTACAGGAGGTGCTGATGCACCGTAAAAAGGCAACAAGAGAAAAAGAAGCCCATTGAAGAGACGACGCTCTACCTCTGTATAGCCTCCAGAGGAATCTCCGAGTTAATGTCAGGTTTAATAAGGGAAGCTGGACAAAGATTCTAAGTTCTCTAGGGGAGGGTGCTTGATTCTACTGTCCATGTAGTATGCCATTACTATTAATAAACAATAATGGTAACTTGGCATGCCTGCTTCTCACTGTGCAAAGGAGAGACTATTTTTTTCCACACATTATCTTGAAGTATAATTATCCCTGTGTTATAAATGGTGAAACTAAAACACAGAGAAGTTAATTAAAGAACTTGCCCAAGGTAACAATAGTCCAAATGGGAAAGGGAATAAGGCATAGACTTTGGAACTCATAAGAGAGGGTTTTTCAGAACTGTAATGGAGGCAAAATAAGCCCATGGACTCCCACTTTTCCCTGCAGAGGAAATAGTTTTTGAAGTCTTTTTCTGGTCTTGCCCTCTGCAACAATAGGTTTTAAAAAGAGAAACACCCTCATCCCTAAGTAGCTGCACAATGGATTCTGGATGGCACCTGCTGTGCCATGTAAGCTCTTTCCATGTGATCTCTGCTTTGGTTCAGTACCCTGACAACAGGGCATGCTGCTGTACTACTGGTTCTCCACCTCAGGAAAGAAAGTCACTCCTGCATAGAGACCCTTGCAAATCCTGGATGCATTGCAACATGGGGTGTTTTTTAGATCAACCTAATTCGATCCAGGTTGTTCAGAACATGCAACTCGGCATGAATACGAGGTGGGTATATATCTTCTATACATGTACAAGGAACTGCATTTAGCTTATATTAATATATGCACCTTACTTCATCTTGGAAAAGAGAGTTTTTCACATTTAATGTTCCTGAAATTAGGACTTTACAATTATTGTTCACTTTTAAAGTAGCATTTATTTTTTTCTCCCACGGAATACTGTAATTCAGTCTATAGTGTGTTTACCATCAATGCCATTTATAATCAAGAATATATCATATTTATTTGTTTCTATCATAAGCCCCTTTCACTAAAGGATTTGTGGAATCTTAGAACAAAATACAACGACATATAAATAGAATTTACTCAGCACAGGAAGTCTCACTTTGTAAAAGTCTGAATCTTTTCCAAAGCAGGCTAAAGTCAAACCATAGAAGCCTCTGGGTTATTTTGAAAAAGGAATCTCAAACTGATCTTATGCTGCTATGAGAACATGGGCAAGTTAGGGCCAGCAGAGTCTCAGAGTTTCACAACTCATCAGTGTCAGACAGATTGCCAGAAGGAAGCCAGGGGAGCTGGCTCTGGTGTGACGAGAGCCCTTTAAACCCAAGCAATGCCCAGCACCTGTGACACAATGGACATACTGCGGATATTTAATCAAGATGTGCTGACAGTCCATGGCTAACATCAGAACCAGAGGTGAGGCAATCTTCCACATTGCATACTCCCATATCAAAAATAACAACAACAACAACAACAACAACAACAACAACAACAAAATTACTTGATTTTGAATTCTTCTCCTTCTAGCTCCTCAGCAGTGACCTTAGCAGACCAGCATAAAACTCAGCTATGTTATAAGGATATTTGGTCCAGGCTCCCCAAACTCACCTAACCTTTTCATGACCCATGTAAGCTTTTCTTCCTATGTACTTGTTAAGTCCACCTAGAGAAGTATAGAAAATCAGGGTAACTGTGCAAAGGAAACAAAGAATTTGTCCATTAGGAGTTATGATCTTACTTGGTAAATACATTAAACTCATCACTGAGAATAAAGGTTAGATAGAAGAAACTGAATGCAGGTGAAAAAGCTACTGGTAGCTTAGGGGAAACCAAGGGAAATCAATTACAAAAGTAAGAGCATATTTGGAGGGTAGTATAAGTCTAGGGTGGAAGAAGTTTATTCGTTCAGTGTGTTAAAACAAATCAGTGGTTTGAAACACATATATGCATGTCTTCATGTAACACAAAATGAGAAAACAAACTATGACTTAATATATGTGGAAAGATAGACAAAGCCCTATAACACATTGAGTACCTGGGGGAAAATAATAGAAGGAAACCACGGTGGCGGCAAGTTTGAGTCCATCAGAGATGAAACACTGTCCACTGACAAGGTACTGGAGTTTTCTGATCCTCAAATGTCTTATCTGGTAAGTAGGGATATTAGTACCCTTTGTACGTACCTCACCACATAGTAGTAATGTGGGTTTTAAATAGATACTGCACATGACAGGTCTCATCACCACCATCAAAGTCAAGCTAGATAACTGAAACTACAAGTTCAAATACCTACAGAGGCCAAGGAAATCACAGAAAAGAGTAAATGGAAAATACCTGCTCCATCTAAAAGGGACATCCTCTGCTTGGCTTAATTTATTTGTGGCTGTGATATAATGGAAGAGGTACTACATTTGTTGTTATTTCAAAAAAAAATTAAGACTACTTACATAAGATATCCTGATTTTCAATGTGGTTGCCTAAATAAAAACACTTAAAAAAATACCAGCAAAAACAATGCAAGTAGCTTTGTAAGCTCATTTGTCCATTACCTCTGAAATAATGTATACGAGCTTGTTCCTTGAAATAGAAAATGTTATACTGACATAAGCAATGATTATTATTTAATATCATCATATGACCATTATCAATCCAGAGGGGCAACGGTTTTAGTCTCCTATCTTTGGGTGGGAAAAATTGTTTCTGAGCTTTTAAAGAGAGCTGACACATTGGGCGACACAAGACATCTTTGGAAATGGAGTAAATGTATTATGATTAGTTCTTGTTCTTTTCTTAGACTTGTGATATTTGAAAGAAAATATCTGGCCCCAGTTCTCCCAATACTATAAAGGTATATCATGTTCATGAACTGGAGGAATATTGTTAAAATGTCCACACAACCCAAAGCAATGTACAGATTCAATGCAATCCCCATCAAAGCACCAATGGCATTTTTCTCAGAACTAGAAAAAAGAATCCTAAAATATTTATAGAACCACAGAAGACTCTCAATAGCCCAAGCAGTCTTGAGAAAGAACAAAACTAGAGGTATCACACTTCTTAATTTCAAACTATACTATAAAGCTCTAGTAATCAAAACAGTATGTTACTGGCACAAAACCAGACACGTGGCTCAATAGAACAGAATAGACAGCCCAGAAATAAACCCATGCATATATGGTCAATTAATCTATGACAAAGGAGGGAGAAAGATACAATGGGGAAAAGACAGTATCTTCAAAAAATGGTGCTGGGAAAACTAGACAGCTGCACACATACAAATGAAACTGGACCACTTTCTTACACTATATATAAAAATAAATTCAAAATGGATTAAAGACTTGAATATAAGACCCAAAACCATAAAACTGCTAGAAGAAAACAGCAAGATCTTTGACTTGTCTTGTAGCAATATTTTTTGGACCAGTCTTCTTAGGCAAGAGCAACAAAAGTTAAAATAAACAAATGAGATTAAATCAAATCGAAAAGCTTTTGTACAATGGTAAAAAAAAAAAGTACAACAAAATGAAAGAGCAACCTATTGAGTGGAAGAAGATTTTTCAAATCATCTGGTAAGAACTTAACATGACTTAATATGAATACAAAACAAAACACTAAATGAACAACCCAATTAAAAAGTAGAATACTTGAATAGATCTTTCTTCCAAAGAAGACCTACAAAAGGCCAACAGGCACAGGAAAAAATGCTCAACATCAAAACCACAAGGAGATATCACCTCACATCTGTTAGAATGGCTATTAGAAAAAGACAATAACAAGTGTTGGTGAGGATGTGAAGAAATAGGAACCCTCATGCACTGCTGGTGGAAATGTAAATTGGTGTAGCCATGGTGGAAAACAGTATGGAGGTTCCTTAAGAAGTTAAAAACAGAACTAACATATAATCCACCAACTCCACTTTTGAGTATTTATCCAAAAGAAAATGAAAACACCAATTTGAAGAGACATATGTTCATTGTAACATTATTTACAACAGCCAAGGTGTGGAAGCAACCTAAGTGTTCACTGATAGACGAATGGATAAAGAAGATGTGGACAATGAAATATTATTCAGCCATAAAAGAAAATGAAATCATGCCATCTGTAACAATATGGGTCGACCTAGAGAGTATCACGTGAAATAAGTCAGAGAAAGACAAATACTGTATGATTTCACTTATATGTGTAATCTAAAAACACAAGGAAACAGAAACAGAGTTGGATACAGGAAACAGACTTTTGGGGAGGGGAACGAAATAGATGCAGGGGATCAGGAGATACAAACTTCCTGTTATAAGATAAGTCATGGCCTATAACGTACAGCACAGGGAATACAGTCACTAACATTTTAATAACTTTGTATGGTGACAGATAGTAACTACACAGATTGTGAGAATCGTTTTGTAATGTATAAAAATATCAAATCACTATGATGTACACCTAAAACTAATAGGATATTACATATGAATTACACTTCAATAAAAATAAATTATCCTAACATGACAGAAGAAAAAATGAAGGGTCCAAAAAGAAGGTGACATGGTGAGTTCTCAGTAAAATTAGGATTCAGATTGGATTCTCTGGCCCCCACTGTTACCAGGGCCCTTTTCTTTTTTACCATGACTTTCCTTTTTTGTTTCACAGATTCTTTTTATCTTCTGAACCCTTTCAGCAATTTGAGATCAATAAAGAGAGGCAGAAAGGGCCAAGTCTTCCCAGTGTAATATGACTTTCTTCCCTCCCTGTGAATTATTTTCACAACCAATTGTCAGTCTCTTAAATTCTAACTAGTTTTCAGTTTCCAAGAGATGGTAAAGAAATCATAATACTAGCATTCTAATATTTAAATAAGTGGTGTCCCATCCTATCTCTTTGCCTTTTTTTAAAGCAAATTGCTTGACCCGAGTGAGAAGAACATGAGAAGAACCTACACAGAAATAGGTGTGGGGTCATAAGCTGGTAAAGACCACTACTCCTTATTGCAGCAACAAAACCTCTGATACAAATGTATCAAAGACAGCAGTTACTGCAGAAAGAGTAATGTGTAAACCAGTATCTTAAGCAGGCATAGTGGAAGGGGTGGGTGGGTAATGGTGAGATGCCCCAAGGAGATGGAAAAGGTCATTGAGATGAAAATAAGCTTGGGAACTTGGAAAGAGTGCTCCATTACCACAGATGGGAAGAAAACACAGTGTCCAATCATATGGAAAAGAATGAAATGCGATTCCAGTCAAGTGTGAATGCCACTGAATGCATTGTAGAACTATTTGGGGAGCTGGAAGGAAGGAATATGAGTCCTGTCCCCACCCCTCAGTCCACAGTTGGACATCAACACAATTCAAAAGCAGGAATTTGTAAGATCATCACTTAGATGAATGAATCTTTGTAAATCCTAAGTGAGGATGAGGGGTGGGAAGATGTGATAAAGAAAAATTGGTGGTCTTTCTGCATAGGGGCATGGACTATTCTGCTGAGGTGTTAAAAAGATGTTACACCATTAGCTGAGTTTATTTATTTATTTTTAAAGTTTAAGCAAGGAGACGCAAAGTCGGCCTTTGGAGTGGAAAGGTACAGGATGGGGGAACAGGAATGACAGATCACTGCCTTTGTTGTTAGCTTCCCATGGTTGAATGTTCACTGATGGAACTAGTTCAACTCCAAGATGCTGTCTTAGAAACAATTATTGTTTTCCACTAAAATACAACTGTAGCAGAAAACATTAATTTAAGTGATAACTGTCCAAATTCTTCAATATCAAGAATGCGTGTATCCTCTCATCTTTGGATTTACAAGCCAAGAAATACGGACAATAAGCAACAGAAATCATAAAACAAAAGATTTGACAGAAGATGACAAAAGAGAGTGCTGACATTGGCTTGAGGGGAATCAGAGAAAAGCTGGTATTGGAATTCTAAAGTGCCACACAGAATAGTTTTCCCATACCTTATTAGTTTATTCAGATTCTAGAGTTTGAGTATTAACTGTATTTGTTTTCCTTACTGACTTTTGGTTTTCTGTGCCAACTTTGCTGTACTATGCCATCAACCAGAAATGCCTTCTTCATTCTTTACCTCTTCTACTACAGAATGAGGAAAACAGCTTAGGAGCCAGGGTCTATCCCCACTACTTTCTTGGACCATTCTTTAGAAATTGAAAATATCCTCTGCCTACCTTTCCTCCATCCTTTGACTTCATTCACTATTTGTTGTTCTTTCACAATGTTGTTTACTGAGAGTGTGCTATGGGCCAGAATCTGTGCTAACTAAACACATAGAGTAAGTAAAACAGAACACAGGGAGATTTGATTCTTGTCTTCCAGGAGCTTTAATCTAAAACTGAATGTAGTCAAACAGCACAGGGAGTTCAATAAGAGAGAGACATGGGAAGGGAGATTAACTCAGACTAGGAGGATCAGAAAGGTTTCTTGGAGAGAAGACCACCATTTGCAAAAATTCAAAGTCACAGCTGTGGCATATTCATGGAGTGGGGTGAATGATGAGAGATGGGGGCAGGGAGGGAGACAGAGCCTTTTACAATAGGCTTAGAGGTATAGACTATAACCAGGGAATAAGGGGATACCACAGAAGAGTTTCAAGCAGCAGAGAGACTTGTTTACATATGCATTTTACAGAGATTCTGCAGATAGAATTGTGAACTGGATTAACAGAAAGACAGACTAAAAGAAAGAAGGATCAATTAGAACCATTTATATCCCTGGGCCAAAGATAATATTAATTTGAGCTACGGGAGTAGCAGCAGGGATAGAAAAATATCTGAGTCAAAAATGATAGGGTTTGGCAATTTATTTTCGGTAGAATTGAGGGAAAGATGCCTTCTAGGTTTCTGACTTGAGCAAATGATTGGATGATGGGGCATGCACTGAGATAAAGGAGACCAGAGAAGGATCAGATGGAGGAACATGTTTGGGTTTAAATCTGTTAAGTTTCATTCCAGAACTGGAATTGACATTTGAATTGTCTATTGGACATCCTAGCGGAAATATCCAGGGCAGTTAGATACGATAGGTAAAAGATTTAACCTGGAAAAAGGGATAGCGGGGCCATAAAGTCATAACCAGTAATTTAAATTTTGAATGTGAATGATCTCCCCATGGGAGAGTGTGTAAAAAGTAAAAGAAAAAGGGCCTGGGCTTTAACTTGCAAATGCTTTGGCATTTAAGGGATAAACAGAGAAAAGGTATTCATAGGAAGACAGAAGTGGTCAGAAACAAAGGAAAGAGGAAGAGAAGTATGTAGAACCAGAGATGCCAAAGGAAAGGGCAGTTAAGGAGGAAGAACAGTCACAAACTGTGAGATCTGATTAGAAATGTTTACTAAATTTAGCAAATAGGAGGCTCTGGTGAGTGTAGTAGAAGTAGTTAATAACTAAGCAAAAATAATAGGTTGCAGAGTAGGTGGGAAGTGAGAATAGAGTGAGAGAGGATAGAAAACACTTCCTAGAAATTTTTCACAGAGAGAAATAATTCCCAACATATTTAAATCCTGCTGGCAAAGATCCTCCAGAGAGGGGATACTACAGGAAGAAGGTGAGATCAGATGGGATCTAGAACACGGGAGGGGGGGGAAAGAAGACTATGATGGTTTCCCATTGTGGCAGAAATAAGATAGGAGGCTTTGAGCTCTATCCCCATAAACAACATCTAGCAGCTCTGTCTTGCTTCCTATTCAACTGGATGCTGATGTGTGTTGAATTGTGCCCCTGAAAAGATATGTTGAAGTCCTAACCCTTGGTATCAGTGAATGTGATCTTATTTGGAAACAGGATCTTCACAGATGTAATTAAGTCATCTTAATTATACTGAGTAAGAGTGAGCCCTAAATCCAATCACTGATATCCTTAAAAATGGGGATTTGGAGACCCAGAGATACACAGAGTAAGAAGATGACCATGGAAAGATGGAGGCAGAAATTAGAGTTACATTGCTACAACCAAGGAATGCCAAGTGTTGCTGGCAACTATTGGTAGCCAGGAGAGGGAAGGAAGGGTTTTCCCCAAGAGCCTTTAGAGGGAGCATGTATCAACCAACACCATGATTTTGGACTTCTGTCCTCTAGAACTGTGAGAGAGTAAGTTTCTATTGTTTTAAACCACCCAGTTTGAGGTGCCATCTAACAGTAGCTATAGGAAACTAATACAGATTGCCAAAACCAGGAATTCCCTAGACTAGTACCTAGAGATTATGGCCATACCACCAAAAACTTAGCATTAGAGGCAACTATCTCAAAGGCACCATCAACTCAGGGCAGCAGCTACTAAAAAAAATGAAAAAATAAGTCTTCCTTAGATAAACATGCATCTTTTCTCATCATGCCATATGGTACCCTCTTCTGTTCTAACAGTGATCAAGCTCACACCCACAATCAGAGATGGTTTTAGATCTACAAACATTACAATGACCTGCAGTCAACAGGCCCAAGTAGGAAGGCCTTCACTGAAGATGCATCTGCCTCTATACAGCTCCTGTCTACCACTGTCCTTTTAAAACTGGATCAATGAGAATGCCTTGAATGCATCTCAACTTGCACCAAATATTAAATGATATAGAGAGACCAAAGAAATGACCCTTGTCTTTAAGTGGTGACAATTTAATGTTGACACAAGTGACTTATATGCATGAAATACCAAGAGAATATTACAAATCAGAATGTAATGAAGTGCTAAATTGAATAAGGCAGACTGTAAGACTGTGAGGCAATTCTGACTCTGGCTCACGTCGGGCAGAGTTGGTTGGGAAAACTTTGGGAACAAGATGGGACCTGTACTGAGATGGATGCTGGCTTAGTAATGAGGAAGCAGAGTGGTTACATTACTCTCTCTGTTTTGGGTCATCCTAAGCTGGGGATTTTGAGTAAGGCAGGGGGCAGGGTTGGGATAAAGAGCTAAAGTCCTAACAACTGCACGGGGCTCCCTAATCAACAGAAACAAGTGTAGTCAAATCTACAGATATGATAAAAATGCTCCAGTGCCTAACCATTCAACACCTAGCACTGTCTCAGACACACAGCCCTTGATCAATACATATTTGCTGAATGACAATATGCCTGAGAATATTAAATAGCTACCATTTGGAGGTTCTGACATTGTATTAAGTGTTCTGCATGCCCCCATCTTTTGTATTTTCTTTTGACTTTTTTTCTTTTGATCAAAATTTAGAAAATGAACTCAGTTTAAATGATCAAATAGTTATACAACATTTGGTTCAAAAATAGCAATCATTTTCCATCACCACCAATTTTTTCCTTCCCAGAGGCAACTATATTTACCTTTTTTTTTTTTTTTTTTTTTTTTTTTTTACATAGGAGAGGCTGATCTTGGCTTTTTGCTCTACCTTCCCAGTACTGATGTATCTTTTCCATCTCCCCATCTTTCTTAGATAATGCTTAGACTGTTATTAAATGTTGACACTATTATGGCCATGTAAATGCTATTCAGAGCTAAACCATGTAGTAAATCATGAATATTTTTAAATTTTTTGATTATTTTTTTTCTGGAGTTGTCTTTTTAAAATTTACTTTAGGAGTGCCTGGGTGGCTTAGTCCATTAAGCGTTCAACTCTTGATTTCAGCTCGGGTTATGATCTCATGGTTTGTGAGTTTGAGCCCCACATCAGGTTCTGCACTGAGAGCTGGGAGCCTGGTTGGGATTCTCTCTCTCCCTTTCTCTCTGCCCCTCCCCCCTCCCCTGTTCTCTCTCTCTCTCTCTCAAAATAAACAAATAAACATTAAAAAAAGATTTACTTTAATTTCTATACACTTATCACTCCAGAGACTGATTCCTGTGGGTCAAGTTCCTGTTGTACTACTTAATTACTATGTATCCTTAGGCAAGTTACTTAACCAATTTGTGCCATAGTTTTCCCTTCTGTACAACAGGGAGAATAGCAAAACACAGTGTAGTGGTGTCAATTTCTCCAGACAAAACACCACAAAGCATGTTGTGGTCAAACAAAGTTGAGTTTACTAACTCACTGCAAGGAGGAATGGGGAACCATGGAGTGCTTCAGTAGAAGGGGACTGTAGGGGGCTGTGTTACGTGATCTTAGAGAAGGCTCAAGGAAACAGGTTCACTCTGCATTTGGTGCTGTCAGAGAGGGGGTGATTTTGTGATCAGACATTTCAATGTATTGTATCTATAGGAAGGGTTGACAAGAAGAGGCTGATGCTATAACTGATAAAGAAAGAACACTCCTTTCAGCCTGGAGAGGGAAATGTTTTGAATATTTGTGTTTGGGATAACAACCTTGTTTCTGTCTGTGTTTAAGCAATATTATAAAGTGGTGTTATTTTTATTTCATCCTAGCCACACAGTGGCCTTGTTGCGTTTTGGTGTTCTCCAAGATTGTTTCTACTAAAGGAGAGAACACCATGACCCAGCTGGGGATGCTAGGCTAGCTCCAGACAGCACCTCTGCCTAGATGTTGGCATCAGGCTGGTTCCTAGCACCAAGGGCTACTTTTCTCTTTCTCAGTGGTGAGGATTAAATGAGCTATCATTTACATATAAAAAACATTAGTAAAATGGTTGCCATAGAACAAGCCCTTAAAATGTTTGTTATAGGACACTAAAAGCACAGGCAACAAAAGAGAAAAGTAGGGAAAGTGGACATCAAAATGAAAAACCTTTGCCTATCCAAGGACACTCAAGAGAGTGAAAAGGCAACCTGCAGAATGGGAGAAAATGTTTGCAAATCATACTTCTAATAAGTGACTGGTATCTACAGTACATAAAGAACTCCAATTCAACAGCAACAAACATCTTATTAAAAGCTAGGCAAAGGACTGAAGCACATATTTCTCCAAAGACAACACACAAATGACCAATAAGTACCTGAAAAGATGCTCAAGATCACTAATAATTAGAAAAATGCAAAAAAACCCACAATGATCTATCACCTCACATTCATTAGAATGGCTACTATAATAAAAAAAAAAAGGAAACAAAATAATCATCAGTAAGGGCAGAGAAAAACTGGAATCCATGTGCATTTCTGGAGAAAATGTAAAATGGTATAGCCACTATTGAAAACAGTATGGCAAGTCCTCACAAAATTAAACACAGAGTTACTGTATGTTTCAGTGATTTCACTCCTGGCTGATATACCTAAAAGAAGTCAAAGCAGGTATTGGAACAGATGTTTGCACACCCATGTTCATAGCAGCTATATTCACAATAACCAAAAGGTGGAAACAACCCAAGTGTCCATTGACCTATGCATGAATAAACAAAATGTGGCATAGAGATACAAAAGAATATTGTTCAGTCTTAACAAGGTAGGAAGCTCTAACACATGCTACAATATGGATGAACCTTGAAAACACTGTCCTGAGTGAAATAAGCTGGTTACAAAAGGACACATACTGTGCGATTCCACTTCTAGGAGGTACCTAGAGTAGTCCAACTTATAGAGACAAAATAATATGGTGGTTGCAGGGGGTGGGGTGGGGAGGGGAAGTAGAGAGTGTTTTATGAGTCCAAAGTTTCTGTTAGGGAAGATTAAGATGTTTGGAGATGGGTGGTGGGGTGATTACAACACTGTGAATGCATTTAATGCCATAGAACTGTATGCTTAAGAATGGTAAAAATGGTGGGGGTGGAGTCTGAGTGGTCAGTTGGTTGAGCGTCCAACTTTGGCTCAGGTCATGATCTTGCAGTTTGTGAGTTTGAGCCCCACATTGGGCTCACTGCTGTCAGCCTGTCAGCACAGAGCCTGCTTCAGATCCTCTGTCCCCCTCTATCTGTCCCTCCCCCACTTATGCCCTCCCCAAAATAAATATTTAAAAAATGGTAGAAATGGAAGATTTCCGGTAATATATATATATATATATGTATATATATATATATATACATATATATATATATATATAT